>NC_049201.1:22963520-23158520 GCF_013347855.1 Anguilla anguilla
TTCAACAGAACACAGTAAAGTCTCATAACATCCCCTCTTTACAAGAGCACAGTAAAGTCTCATAACATCCTCTCTTTAACAGAGCACAGTAAAGTCTCATAACATCCTCTCTTTATGAGAGCACAGTAAAGTCTCATAACATCCTCTCTTTACAAGAGCACAGTAAAGTCTCATAACATCCTCTCTTTATGAGATCACAGTAAAGTCTCATAACATCCTCTCTTTAACAGAGCACAGTAAAGTCTCATAACATCCTCTCTTCAACAGAGCACAGTAAAGTCTCATAACATCCTCTCTTTATGAGATCACAGTAAAGTCTCATAACATCCTCTCTTTAACAGAGCACAGTAAAGTCTCATAACATCCTCTCTTCAACAGAGCACAGTAAAGTCTCATAACATCCTCTCTTTACAAGAGCACAGCAAAGTCTCATAACATCCTCTCTTTACAAGAGCACAGCAAAGTCTCATAACATCCTCTCTTTACAAGAGCACAGCAAAGTCTCATAACATCCCCTCTTTACGAGGGTACAGTAAAGTCTCTGTACGTGACACAGGTCACACAATAACCTCTCTGCACAAGAACACAGCGAAAGTCACGTAACATCCTTTCTCCTCAGGAGAGTGCGACGAAATCGCAGGGGAAGGAGGTCACAGTCCATCCTGACGGGACAGATCTCTGGGGTCCACGCAGACCCCGTGATGGCCCTTTGAAAAGGCCTTTTCTGAAGAATAACTGAATCAGTAGAATAAAAAGCGTGCACGTGCCCCACCACGGCTGGGCGACCCACTTCCGTTATTAATTTTCCTTGCAGCCTGAGAGAAGTTTTTAATATGCAGAGTCTTGGAAGTGCCCAAGGACAAGCTTCTTAAAAAGCCATTCATTCTGAATTTAGAGTCTCTCTGTAGCACAGACTAATGATGAATTAGATTAATATAGCCACCAATATAATAAAGCATGTCCCAGGTTCTCATACGCAGGGAGTTTGTCCCATACACACACGGAATACACTTAGCGCATGCACATGCTGACAATCTCGCATACGTACATCCACTTACACACAGACACTCACTCACAGACACATGCACACACGCACACACACACACGCACACACACACACACACACACACACACACACACACACACACACACACACACACACACACGCACACACGCACACAAAGATACACACATACAGGCACACACAGTCATTCTCCTGCCTTTACAAAATCCTTAACAGGGGAAAATATAACAGCTTCGGGATAAAATATGAAAACTACTGAATGTTTAAAAACAACAGCTATGAACAGAGCGAGCGCTGCTTTGAACAGAGAGAGCGTGCTCTGAAGGGAGTGAGAGCGAGGGAGAGGGAGTTTAGCTCACAAATTCAAGCGCTCGCTTTTAAATCTTTCATTTCTTTTTGGTTAAGAGCTTCTGGGTGCCAAAGACATTACTGAATTATAAAACATGTTCCTTCTCGGAGCAAGAGACGCCTGAATATGGTTGTGCTGTAATATCACAAAATGTAAATAATGTATGTGTATGGCCTTACCGTAATATTACAATAATGTATTCATATGGCTTAAAAGTAATATCACAATAACGTACTCATATGGCCTAACAGTAATATCACAATAATGCATTCAAATGACCTACAGTAATACGACAATAATGTACTCATATGACCTAACAGTAACATCACAATAATGTATTCATATGACCTACAGTGGCAGTAATATCAAAACAACGTATTACTACATCCTACAGGGACAGGAACGTGGACTCAAGGAGCTGGGTACTTCATAATCGATTCAGAAAAATTTCTATTCGACCACGTTCTTTTTTTCTTCCCCAAAGGTTTCCATCATATCTGTATCCCTGCCAAGGCAGCGAAACGGAGGGCAGCTTATTCAGTACACGTGGGCTTTCATTCGGCCCACCTCTCTGCCTTTGACATCTGTGATGTCCGGCGGAGGAAGCCTCCAAAAATAGCGCAGACTCAGGCATGTTTTTCTCCACGGGAATCTGCTGTAAAACCCGAGAACAGGTCTATACCTCTGGCGTCAGACTGGATTTCAATGATGTACGGTATGCCGTGTGGTACTGTTGCAGTTGCGCTCTTTATGAGCTATGGCTTCAGAAAAAAAAAAAACCTCTGAGAAACTGATACATGTTGAAAAATTTTACAGAGCTTTCTTCACCTTTGCATGTAACTTCTGTAGTTCGTCTCGTTGTCTTAAACTGTGATGTATATTGGTTATTTGTGTACATTAACAAATATACCTACTCTGCATTTATATGGAATACAAAAATATGTTTATTTCTCGAGTACATGTTAACAAATTGTATGATTACTTGTTTAGAGAGGCAAAAATGGACTTGTCACATCCCCAATGACCTAACTGTAATATCACCATAATGTATTCATTTTGGCATATCAGTACTGCTGCTGAGTGATGCATTCGGGGAATAGTTTGGCAAGCGTATCTGGGAGAAGAGAGGAAGAACAGATAAGGGGGAGGAGGGTGTAATGGGGAGAGGAGGAGGGAGTGTGATGGGGGGAGGGGGGGGTGACAGAAAGCACTAGAGAATTTTGGGAGCTCTCCAACACTTTCATTATCTTTGATGTAGATTATCAAAAAAAAAAAAAAAACATAATTAAGCCCATATAATTATCCTCCCCCGTCTCTCCTTTTCCTGACTAATCAATGAGCTGGAGAGGCGGGTGCCATGTCTGGCTCTTCACGGGTCCGCTCCTTCGCCAGTCTCGGGGATGGCACCACGCCAGGCGCCACTTCTGGGCGGTGAGTCAGGCTGCTGATCGCTAAACTTGACCCCCCCCCCCCCCCGCCCCACTTTACTGTACGCCCGCCGCTCATTTGAGCGTCAAGTGTCACTTCCTGCCGGCGCGTGTCCCCAGCCGAACGAGGCTTCAGACAGTTTCCCCGCCCTCGGTTACCTCGCGTCTCCAACCGAGCCCGCGCTGCTTCTGGTGGAAAAAAGGCCCTCGAGACGAGGGAAAAAAAGGATTTCGCTTCCTGCTGACACACGGAACGGCGAAGTGCCAGTGACTGCGACAGGCGCGCCTTCCCGAATACCCTCACACAAACGGGCACGCTGTGTTAAATATGGGAGCCTCCATACTAAAACCGCCAAAGTATAAGAACTGTTACCCTTTCACGCTGCAGTGCTACAACCAGGCTGGCTCATTTTACTTCTTTTCTATTGTGCAGCTGGAAACAGGCTGGCTCATTAGACTTCTTTTCTATTGTACAGCTGGAAACAGGCTGGCTCAGTAGACTTCTTTTCTATTGTAAAGCTGGAACCAGGCTGGCTCAGTAGACTTCTTTTCCATTGTAAAGCTGGAACCAGGCTGGCTCAGTAGACTTCTTTTCTACTGTAAAGCTGGAACCAGGCTGGCTCAGTAGGCTTCTTTTCTATTGTACAACTGGAATCAGGCTGGCTCAGTAGACTTCTTTCCTGTTGTACTGCTGGAACCAGCGTGGGTCATTGGGTGAGATATGGATTCCCACAGCACACTGCTGATGTTGAACAGGCTACTCTGCGCAACAGACAGGTGAATGGGTGAAAGGGTGAATGGGCGAGTATCTTGGTGCATTTTGCACTGTGACCAAACTTTCCCAGAAAGGGAGAGATTAACAAAAATGAGATTAGCGGGTCACTCTGGGTTCATCAGGAATTTCAGTGCCTGCAACAACCCCCCCCCCCCCCCCAGCCATTGATTACAGCAGCAGAAAAAGGATAAGTGTGTAGTTCCAGCCCTGATCAGTTTTAATGATTCTCTCCCTCTCTTGCTCTCACTCTCTCTTTTTCTCTTTCTCTCACTCAGCTGTAGCCTTTAAAAGCTCTGTGTGTGTTCTGTCCTTTGTCTTACAGGACTATTGTTACATGAAAGTAGTTACCTCCGTAAACTCAGACAGCCACGGATGGTGGAATGGTGGAAACACACACATGCATGCATCTGTTGTGATGGCGCACTGACATGGACAATTCAAATGAAAATACTCAATTTCCTCTTCCTAAGCCATGCCCCCCCTCCCACCACACACACACACACACACACACACACCGGGCTGGCTTCCAGGGCTGATTGGGGGGGGGGGGGGGGTTCCACACTAAATGACTTGTGTCTCCTGAGATTCTGACACAAATGCAATTAAGCCTCCTGACACCCTGTCATTAACCTCTCTGAGATGAGCAGAGGAACCACCCCCCCCCCCCACCCCCCCTCACCACCCCCCCAATCCCCCCACCCTGTTCAGATATCTGTGCTATTACTCCTTTCCTGAACCTCGATTTAAGGTCCGTACTTAACCCATTTTATTCTCCTTCGGAACTTTGGTTAACATCTTCTAATCAGTTGCAGACTCTGTCGGAGAGGAAAGGGCCCCTGCTTTTACACATTCGTTTAACCGCACTCACCTTAGGACAATGGGTGCTAGCTACCTTTTCAGAAGGCACGTAGGACTCTGAATGGAAATCTGACATTGCGAAACGTCTTCAAATATTTTCAACAGCACGCAAGCTGAAGCACTGTATGTCACATAGTGAACAAGGAGCGTAAAATGGAGGATGGATTTGAACCTATCAATGGATTTGAACCCGGCGAAGGGCAGGAATTTTCAGGGAAGAGGTGCAGTGACAGGTAGGCTTCACAACACTCCCACTGAGAGGATATTTTAACATCTCTTAATGTGATCTTAACCTCCACAGTACAGGATCAACACCTAACAGGTGCCTGGGCAAATGGCGTGAAATAGGAGAATAAGCCATAAAAGTCTGGCTGGCTCACAACCCACTATAGTTCGGCTCCATTCAAATCCCATTATAACTCTACCACACTCCCATTCTGCTATGGCTCTATCAAACTCATGTTCTGTTATAACTCTCTCACACTCATACAGGGTTGGGTATCATTAGAATTTTATCAATTCCGATTCTGACGCCAATTTCACTTATCAAATCTGGCTTTTATTGAACCCAGTTATGATTCTGACATTTTTTGAGGTAGAAACCAAAATGTTTCAAAAGCAAAAAAAAAAAAAGACCTTAATTCTTAACAGATTTAGGCTGTGACAAAATGTAAATTATCAATAATGCCATAAGGTGTCCTTTCCTCAGTTTTCCTAAAAATAGAGCAAAATGAAGAAAAATAATGGAGTTGCCCCATACCTCAGCCAATGGTGCAACAGTAATCAAACCAATCGCGCAAGAACAGCCAATCAACAGCCAATGACGTAAGCGTACTCCGTCCTCACGATGCAAACTCAACTTTTGCCTACTTCAGCAAGAAAGTCTGAGGCCTCTAGGCTATTTCTTGATTCTATTGCACTCTCATCCCTCTTCTCTCTGTTTCTCTCTCTCACTATTATTTTCCATCCCCTTGCTCTGTCTAATTACGCAGAACAAGCTGTAATGCGTTGAGCCCACAAGTTAAATTTGAACAGGGAGAGGAGACAGATAAAAATGAGATGGGGTAAGGGAGGGAAGGTTAAAATTAACGAGAGCAGTCTGCATTTGTAGGGTGGAGACAAAGGGTTGAGGCTGGTTCCAGACAACATGACAATCATATTTTTTGCTTTCAAGTGAATGAAAATTCAGTTGTGAATGTGGGAGTCATTTTAATAAGGTGGCTTCCTCCACAAAAGCCAAGTAAGAGCTGGAGTCACCCAAAATCACCCAAAGTTTCCCCATTACCGGCACCTCAGGGAACCACAACCCAAGTGGTCTCCCCCAGGCAAGGAAAGAATTTTCCAGAATGTTGGCTGTGATGCCCCAGAGAAAAAGCAACCCTCGCAAACCCTCAAAGCGATTAAAGTGGACTTCCCCCGGCTGTCGCCTGAAAGCACATCACTTTGAGACTTGCTGACACTGCCCCCAAAAATCCGCAACGCTTAACAGGACCGGGTGTCGGTCTGGTCGATGTGAGAAACAGAAATAAGAGACGAGGAACACGCCACTGACCGATTCCCCTTCAGCGACTGCAGCCTGTCAAGCAGCCCACAGTGCCAAGGCCATCCCCCAGTCACTGCCAGTCAAACAGTAACAGGAAGTGCATGGCGACCAAGCAGAATGACCACAAGTGGAAAATGTTATGATGATTCTCTCTGCTCTAGGGCACTAGTCTGAACACATGCTCTCTCCGCCTTCTGTTAAATAAATAACTGCACCCAGTTCTAAACATCTAAACATTCCACACATTGGGCCGGTTGCAAATGCTAGGCATAAAAAAGGTGATTTTAACTGTTAAGTTGATCGTAGCTATGTCTGAAGCTGTGTTCAATATTTACACCTGTTGCACCATCTAAAAATATGACTAGGCGCCACTAAGTCCAGCGTAGACAATGCGCGTTCATGTTGATACATTCTACAGTGCAAATGTTGCTAGGCAGTGCGCGTTGCTAGGCTACAATAGTCCTACGGCTTGATTTGTTAACATTAATCATATCCCATAAAAGTATTCAGAAAAGCACCATTGGCATACAATCTTAGGCTAGCGGTGCGCTATTAGCAACTGCAATGCAGGAGACAGCGCACCATTCTGGTCAGAGACGTGCTCTAACTGAGGTGAGAGCTCGTCGATTAATTCAAACAGCTCAACCCTGCCGAAACAAAAGCGTTCAATCAACACACTATCCCCATGTATATGAAGAGAATTTGTTTGGTCTTGTAATATTCTCCTGCGTCTGAATGCACGCTGGTTGGGCAATACATGAACAAGACCCTCCATATTCAGAGGTTGTTGTTATTAATTTTGCAAAGAGCATTTCCTAGGAGAATAGTGTGGAAGTTTCACTTACGCCTTCCCCCGTAGTAGGCATATAATTTACACCCGGGTGTAGCGCTACTCCCAGTAGGTGCAACAGGTGTATTTTTTATACCTGACCTTGTGCACATTCTACGTCGGACATAACCGTAAGACCAGGCGTACATCCAGCTGGTGCAACCAGCCCATTGACATTTACTGTTTGTTTGTTTTTTCTTGGAGTACTTTCCAAAGGGACTGAATGGATTTGTAGGGATAATACAAATTTTTGTGAATACGATGACTATAAGGTGATGGATAATTAAATTGTTGGTCGCATTAACTGCCTCATGTTAGCTATACTAAAGTTCACTAAAGTAATTATATGCCACAATGCCGGGGAAAGAGCACGCAAAATGCGACGTAACAACCTGAAATATCAGCTGCCAAGGGCCAATGGTTAGATTACTACCTCGGATTATCATTATTATCAGAGCCACACATCTTTAAAATGTGTCTAATGTAACATTTACTGATGCACAAATCTCTCTTATAGTAATTTTAAAAATACAGTTCTGTGCATGATAGCGCACTAGCTGCAAAACAAACACACCGACCAAAATGCTCTGTTTGGCCTCAGTGCACTGAAAAACTACCAACCACCAACGGCCAGAGTTAATTAGGCCCTGCCCTAAAAAAATATGAAACTCCAGGGCCGTCCTGTCCCAAGGTGGGGAGGGTCTGGCTCCTGCTTGCTGCTCTCTGAATTCCCAGTGCCTCCTGTGAGCCCGGCCTAGTGGTGCCAGTGACGGCTCTGAGGAGACCTGCACGTTCTCCAGCTCAGCCCACAGGGAACAGGAACCACAGTTTTCCTCTGCACTCGTACAGAAACCATAATAAACACCCTTAGAGCTCAGAACAGAGAGAGAGAGGGAGGGAGGGAGGGAAAGAGAGAGAGAGATAAATGAAAAAAGAGGATGACGGCAGGGATCTTTTTTCCTTGCGAGTGTCCTGCCATACAATTCTCGTACAGCTCCTCTCTTTCTTTCTCACCCCCCACTCTTTTTTTCCACATCCTAGCCCTTTGCAGTGATGCTTTATTTATTACCGCCAATATTCCTCCCTCACACCCCCACAAGGACTTTTAATCATTCAGTGCCCCCCCCCCCCCACTCACTTTCTCTCCCTCGCTCCCGCTCCCTCTCTCTCCCTCCCTCCCTCTCTTTGCTTTGTATTTATCCTCCTTTCTCCCCCCTGGCTGATTAATTCCTTTGTAATTTAAATATTTCTCTTTCTTTAAACCACCGCAGCAAAGACAACAAGAGGGAAAAAGAGAAGTTATTTTGCATCTTTCGCTCCTTCCTGGAGAGAGAGAAATTCCCTTGTTCCAAGAAAAATGGATGAGTGTCAAAGCTGATGAGTGATTAAATGGAGAGGGAGGCTCAGAGGTGAGAGTGCAAAAGAGAAAAAAAGAGGAAGACAGAAAGAGAGAAAGGGGGAGAGAGCGAGCGAGAGAGAGAGAGAGGAAGGGACAGGGTCAGACAGAAAGAAAAAAGAGAGGGAGATGAGAAAGGGAGGGAAGAGAGACAAGGCCCTGAGTGGAAGGCTGATCATTTCTTACCCCGACAGTAAGACTGTAACGATGCCGCTTTAATTAAGCACCAAATACAACAAACAAAGAAACATAAAAGAGGGTTCATACTCTCCACACACTGACCCATACTCAAATTCTCTCTCTTTCACACACATACACACACAACACAGGCGCACACACACACACGCACACACACACAAACACGCATACGCATACACACGGAGTAACACGTTCTGTTTATTTCTTCTCTGTTTCCTGCTCCTTCATATAATTAGTCGAGGTGTTTCCGAACCTGTCACAACAAATAAAGCATCAAACTACAATGAGATGGGAAGGAAAGGATTCTTAAATCTGTAATACTAAAACTGTCTTATTAGAGCAGGCAAGGCCCGATCAAAGGGAGGAGATGAAGGGACAGCACAGCCCACTGAAAAGGTGAGGGAGCTTCAACTGGGCAACACTACGGCCAAATGTGCACCACCTTATAAATCACACAGATGAGAAAAAAGGGAACAAAAACAGGTTAGACATAAATTAATAACATGCGCCAAAAATCGAATGGCTTTGACAAAATTCTGCACTGGATCCTCCCGATGTTTGAGATGCGTAGGTGAGGACTATCAAACAACAACAGCCGCACCAACACAATCCAGGGGCCACTTCTGAACCCACTCACACACGTGTGCGCACACACAAGCACACAGACACACAACGTACACAAACACACAGTCCTGTCTACGTTTCATTTCTGTGTCAGTGGTGAGTTCTGTATCAGTGACAGTGCTAATCGCGATAGCATGATCTGGGGCTGCAGTCCTTCACTGCTCTTTGTAACCAGTGTATACTGTAGCGGGTTCAGTTCCCACAGGGGCCGCTCCTGCTACGCTCATGAGTACAGGCGCTTAACCCCTGCATCTGTAAACCGACCCCGCCCTAGCACCGGTAAAGCCGCTGTGCGAGTCACACGTAGAATAATCAGGAGCTAACCGACCCTGAAAGCTCCGGTGCTACCGTGAGCTCCTTTCCGCCCCGGGGTGACTACCTGAATTTAACCTGGAAAACAAAGCTCACCGGTGTTAGTACAGGCTTCCCAACGCATCAACGCAACAGCAGAGGACAAAATGTCAAACACAAGGGCTTCATGGGTAAAGCTAAGCCACCCTCCCCCCCCCCCCCGAACCCCGGGTCAGTAACGGGCGGGTGGGGAATGTTCATTAGCCACTGAGTGGCAGAGCGCTAGGCCGGCGCGATAGCTTCCAGACGAAGCCTTTCTGCGCGAACATTAAACAATATCGTTCCCTAAGAGCTGGAGAGGCGGCGCGGCGCGGCCCCGGGAACACAATCGTGGGATGCGCCCGGCTGTCTGGCCGCAAAGCGTATCTGACTCTTCAAATCTCTCAAATCGCAATTGCTTTTTTCCCCCGCTCTTTTAAAAAAAAAAAAAAAAAAAAAAAAAAACATTTCTCCTAGCGGGTCTCCCAGGTCCTTATCAGCGCCGAGTTCTTCCAAGACCAAAATCGCCCCGGCGAACAGAGCCGCAGCGAGGCGAGGCAGACGCATACGCCGTCCGGCGGCCCGGCTGGGAATAGAGGAGAGCGCTGCCGGTCCTTTCTTTATCCCTCCCTCCCTCCCTCCCTCCCTCTCTCTCTCTCTCTCTGCCTACAGGTACGGCGTCTCGCTACAAAAGAACAAACAACAAAAAAAGCTGTTTTCCATTTGTCTGCAATCTGGAGGAGGCTGGAGACCCGGGCCGGAGCCCAGCGCCTATTCGGCACGCATTTTAAACAGGGTTACGGCGGAGGGGGGGGCGGGGGGGGGCAGGGGAGAGGGGGAGACAAGGGAGACAGAGGGGAGACGGAGAGAGAGAGAGGCCGGGCCCCTCGTACCGAGGCTCGTCCGCCCGTCCCTCGGGCCAGGCTCGCACAGTGGAGTTGGGGGAGAGACAGCTGTAATCAGCCATGAAGCAGAGAGAAGCCAGACCCCCCCACTACAAGGGAATGCTCTTTACTTAATGACACCCCTACGGTCAGACCGCGCACCCCAATAAGTAACTTAATCAGAGGTTTCATTGCTTTGCCTTCACAAGGAAGACGCGTACCGTAGGCACTAGTGTCACGCAATTAACTCAGATACACAGCTACATTCTTTACGGCTATCTCACGCAATCGCTACTCAATTACTCCCATGCACACAGTCTATGTGCCCAGTCCTGACGACCACAGAGCAAGATGGAGGAGAGCCAGTATGAGAGCAAAGAACCCATGCGGGAAAGGGAGAGAGTCAAGCTACATCTAGAGGAGCAGAACCCTGGAACTTCGTACGGCATATCGGTTCAATGGATACGTTATAGCTATATTGCATCTGTGTTATTGGTGTGTTCTAGCTGCACTATATCTGCCATAGGTGTGTTATAGCTGTACTATATCTGTGTTATTGGTGTATTATAGCTGTGTTATGTCTGTTATAGGTGTGTTACAGCTCTGCTATAGGGGTGTTATAGCTGTTCTATATCTGTTAAAGCTGTGTTATAGCAGTGGAGGAGGGGTTATAATTATGCTACAGTTGGGAAAACAAAATGAAGCTTTATAATACAGACAGCTGTTTCTATGAAGACTCCACAGGAAATGTTGAGTTTGATGGATGAGGGGCCTGTGTGGGGGTGGTGGTGTTTGTACTGACAACAACATACATTTTGTAAAAATTCACTGTGGTAATTAATAAACAGTGCACAATATACGAGTAGTCTCATCCCAACGCTGACTCCAGCTGTTTGGTAAGAATACTGTTCAGGAAGAAATTAAGAAACATTGGTGAATCCATGGTGACTGGTTTTAATTGCCTTTACATTGATTTGTAAAAAGAAAACGATTGGTTACCCTTACATCTAAGCTATGTGTTACTGCTATGTTATAGCTCCACTAGAGGTGTGCCACAGCCATTTTGTAGTTGTTTGCCGGTGCATTTAAAGTTGTGCTGTGATTGTACTGTAGATGTGGCTGTGCTGCTGGTGTGCTGTAGGTATGTTGTAGGTACGTTGCGGGTACGTTTTAAATGTGTAGCTGGTGTGTTGTAGCTGAGCTGCAGGTGAAAGAGAAGAGGACTTTGCTGGAGAGATCAGTAGAGGGGGGGAATGAGAGGCTTTGCTGTGGCTGAGGTCAAAAAATAAGAAAAAAAAAATCAATGAGATTAACCACACATGTCCTTTCCTTTGGATCTCTTGGGCAGAGAGTGAGGGAGGCAGAGCAGGGCAGAGCAGAGAGAGAGAGAAAATGAAAGAATGACAGAGAGAAAAAATAGAAATAGAAACATAGATGGGCTATGCAGGCTGCAGATTCAATCTCAGCTATTTTTCTTTAATTGTGTTCCTGGTTGATTTGAGCCGGGTTTCCAGCTGAGATGAAAGAAGCGCTGCGGCTCTGTGGGCGTACAGACAGAGAGAAATCACTCGCGCCTTTCAATGCCGGGAAAAAAAAAACGCTTCCCCCCAGGAATTATAATCCATCTCCGCACTGGCCCACATTCACAATTACGCAAATAACAGAGAACAATCCCCACAATGGACTCACAGCCAGAAGCAACACACTTACTGAGACTAAGTCACTGATCTTTCTTACGGTCTTGACCACATTTCCAATCCCCCTCTTTTCTGCAATAATGCGGCTGCGGTGTTCGTCTGGTGTGGTTCGAGATGGTGTGACAGACCTGGAAATTTTTCGTGAGTTTGCCCCCTGATCAGCTGTTCACACCCTCAGTTTCCATGGTGTGTTTTTTTGGGTAATGACCCTCTAAAGACATGATTGCGGGTATAAAACAGGACTGGGGGGTGTTTGAGACAGGATTATGGGTGTATGAGACAGGATTAGGGGGGTATGAGACAGGATTGGGGGGTAAGAGACAGGATTAGGGGGGTATGAGACAGGATTGGGAGTATGAGACAGGATTATCGGGGTACAAGTCAGGATGGGGAGTGTGAGCCTGGATCAGGGGGTACAAGGCAGGATCAGGGGGTGCGAGACAGAATTGGGGGCATGGAAGAGACAGGATTACGGACGTGAGACAGGACGGGGGATGAGACAGGGAAGGGATAGGTCGCAAAAGACAAAATCACAGAAACGTGAGACAGGATCAGCGGGGTGTGACACAGAGTTGGAGGGGGGCGTGGGACAGGATGGGACAGGATCGGGGACAGAAAAGAAGGACGGGGACTTCGGAGACGTTCTCTTTGATGATCGCGGAAGGGCATTAGAGGCATGCTTCCTCATTCAGAGCGCGAGCTCTGTGGGAGAAGCACAGCGCTTTGAACTTCTCTGCGCTGCTTTGAAAGCAGAAGAAAAAGCCAGGAGGACACTTCAAGGTGAATTACATTTCCACATCATTTACCTCCCCGGCAAGAAAGCAAGTGCTTTCAAACTACCCCTCAACACCAAACGCTGCTGTGTGTGTCTGTTTGTAACTGATCGTGTATCTGCATGTGTATGTGGGTGTGCATATGTGTTTATTTCGTCCAGGTGAACACATATGTGAGTGTCTATACATCTTGCATATATATATATATATACACACAGACATATAGTTTGTGTGTATACCTAAAAATGTATGTGTGTGTGCGTGTGCGTGTGCGTGTATATGCATGCAAATGAGTAGATGACAGTTCTCAAGGTTTTTCAAGGTTGATGTAATCTAGTCTCTGCGCAAGCATATGTGGGAATGTGCAGTTATTCCCTCTCTCTGGACTATATGCTCGGTGAAGACTGTGTAAAGTGGGTTCCAAGTGTATGTACAGTATATCAATGCAGAAAGTAAGTTTATACCTACATCTATCTATCTATCGATGTTTTTCTACACTGCCTTCCAAGTATGGTAATGGTAGAGTGAAATTGGTACTTAAGGCATTTGGATTTGAAATGAAAAGATGAATACATCACAAAAGTGCAATCAGTTTCTATTTTATGGTATTTGCATGTGTATATTTTACCATCGTTCATGGTATTTACGTGTCTCCATTTTACATTGTACATTGTTCAGTCCCCCCATTTTCAGTTAACGGATATTAACGGATAATTAAGTTAACGGATGACTGACAGTTGTTAACTGTTGCTCAGGTTACTTTTAGATATAGTGTGTGTGCAGATCTGTATGAAAAGTATGTTCCTAACTGAACATAAGAAATTGATCAATTCTGTGTGCATGCATCTGTATGCAAAAGCAGGCCTGGGTGGTTTGTCTTAATTCAGGAAATGTGTCATCCTGTGGAAGGCAGACACTATATGTTGGGACTTCTGTTTCTGGCATCTGCTTCTGAAGGTGCTGCTAAGGCTTGCCTCCTTCTATGTCACCTCAGAGTGTGTCCGTAGCTACATCTCCATCAGACTGTGCAGCAAGGAGCCCCCATAGCCCTCAATAGAACGTAGATACAGTGAACATGAATGTTCCTTACAGAGTGTCTGTACAGTAGGGGTGGGGGAATAAAATCGATACAGCGTAGCACTGTGATACTTTCTTCTGTGATACAGTATCGATACAGTGTTGCAAAGTATTAACATTTAATCTTCATCTATACACATTTTATAATTCATGTTATTATTAAGTTATGATCTTAATACACAATGAGGAGGCAAAGAACCACCCTCTGCAGAGTGCATTAAAATAATAAAAACAAAAGCATTCACTTATTTCCGTTAGACGTTTTGCATTCAAAAATAAAGGTGATTAGCAAGAGAGGTGCTGTTTCCCAGGCAACTCACGAGGGTCAGACCAATATCAGGAAAACAACCACCGCCATCTCTTAATAACCATTAATTTACAATACAATGGAAACGTTACTTCACAATTACAGCCTGATAATAGCCTGAATCATAGATGGAACTGGCAAGCAGACACTCATTCTAGTCCCTCTTATTCTAGTCAAGTAGCAAGCCAGCGTTGTGTTATGTTTGCTGTCACTTGCGCAACCTGGTATTAAAATTAAATTCAAATGAAAACTGCAGCTGTACTGCAGTAACAAAACCATAGCAAAACTGTCTACGTTAATTCGCACGTCTGCCAAATAAAATGAAATGTAATGTAATGATCGCCTATGTGATGACACTTGCTAAACTCAATAAATAGGACACATATTTACACCAAACTGCTAAGCTAGCTCAGTGTTGACGTAACTAAGACATTCCATACAAAACAAGTGCTGTTGCATGATACGCATGCGCTGTCTGAAACTGCAGATAGTCTACACCTGCTGCTGGTCTATAACTGGCAGTACAAAAGCCACTGCTAAAATGGCAAAATGTGAAAAGCATGAAGCAACAGCAGTGGACAACTGAAGACTGTAAGAAGGTCTTATGGACTGATGAATCAAAATTTCAAATCTTCGGTTCATCACGCAGGGATTTATACACCATCAAGTAAGTGAAAGGATGGTTCCTCAGTGTGTGACACCAAATGTCAAACATGGAGGAGTAAGCGTGATGGTCTGGGGCTTTTGCTGGATCCAGAGTTGGCGACTTGCACAGAGTGACTGACACCCTTAACCTAAAGGGCTACCACAGCATTTTGCAGCGCCATGCAATACCGTCTGGTCGACGCCTATGGAATGGCCAGCACAGTCTCCAGACTTAAACCCCATCGAGCTGACTTGGGTTGAACTGGACAGAAGGGTGAAAACAAACCCCAAAGCAACCTACAAGTGCAACACATTTGTGAGAACTTCTGCAACAGTGTTGGGAAGATCTTTCCAAACAGTATTTGACTTCCATTGTAGAACGAATGCCACAAGTGTGTTCAGCTGTTATATCTGCAAAAGGTGGCTACTTTGATGAGTCAAAATATTAGTATAAATTGTGTTAAACAGAACAATTCCATGATTTCTTTTTTATATCCAATTGTTTATTTGTTCTATGCTTTAATTTCAGAGTACATTGAGACAACTCTGTAAATTTCAATAAAAACTGGAAAAATTGAGGTGTTCTAAAACTTTTGACCGGCAGTGTATTCTCCTTAGGTATATTATTTAAACTTTTTACTACGGTCAAATAAGAAACAAATGAACAAAAAATTGCAATGTATCGCAATGTTAAATCACAACACTTAGGGCTCCATTTTCTGACTGGCATACGACATGTGGCGAGCCATCGCACTAGCAAAGTGAGATTTCCATCATGGATTTTGACGCACCTGAGCTCACTTGATAATTTGGTCACTCACTGTGTGCCGAAGTGGGAGGAGAGGTGCTGTTGGGTGTGTGTCAGTGAAGATCAAGCAGCGCACTGCAATTCTGACGCAGCATTGTAATTTTGGTGTCAGCATAGTCTGTGATTCACGCATGGTCCACCCACCTAATTGGGGCTTTCCCAAGCAATGCGCACATGATCATAACCCATAAGCCAATCAACCATTTTTGTAGATCATATGCTAATTTATATCAGTCTAATTTCACTGATATAAATCCCCTGAGCAGGAAAAATGCAAACATTGCATTTATTGTTCATTGTTAATTACTCTTTTGTATAATTTTAATTCCAACATTTATTTCTGCTTTTAATTGTTTATGGCTGTTCTGTGGTTTAGTGTATACTGCACTACGATCCCAGGGGAACTGTTTTCCCTTCTTTTTCTTACACCCGTCTGAAAAGAAAAGAATGATAATAAATGCAACTTGAACTTGAACAATCCTTTCATTTTAATGATATTACTGTCGTTAAAATTATAGCTACATGCATTAACTGCATAAGTTATCTCCTCGCAAGCTAATTTAACATCATCTGCTCTCGGCAGTCAGCTTGAAGTGCCATACATTTTTCCAAGAGGACTCTGTAGCCGCCCCTCCCACACAAGAATGTTAGTTTCTTCTCAGGAGAAGCTTCTTCTGATGAGTATATCCTTGCCTTCCATTGCAGTGGTAGGCCACGGAAATTGGCAGTACACTGGGGTGCAAAGTGCATGGCCCTTAAATGGAATGAAGAGAGGCCATTTGATTGGCTATGATTGAATCCAGCTGCAACACACCCACTGAAAATATATTCAGCCTAATCCAGCCCATTTCCCACCTGCGACATGCGCTGTGTGCTATGAGCTGCATGCCTCTGGTCATAAAAATACCAAAATTCAGTAGTCACAGCCAGCACGTCCATGTGCTGCACCACTGACTGTGCCCATGCAACACTGATTCCAGAAAACAGAGCCCTTCATTGTACCACAAAAACATAAACAATAATGCTGTATCATTGACACAAGTATCGGTAACACCCAAATATTGTATTGTGAGGTCTCTGGTGATCTCCATCCCGTACACCATAGAGCTAATGCTAATGCGCCTTCAATGTTTAGCATTAATGTTATATTAATGTTAGTATATAACCATGCATGTTTGTATCCGCAGCATCCTGAGTTTACTCTCACAAAGAAAAAAAAAACAACAGAAAAAGTCCAACAGAAAAAAAGTCCAAAAGTCCAACAGTCAGTTCATTTTTCTAATCTATTTCTTCTTTTTCACTCCCTAAATCTCTCCCTTTCCCTCCCTCCATCTCTCGCTGCTTCTCTTCTTCTCTTTCATCCGTCAGCTAAGATAATTTTTCAGCCAACAAATAAGCCATTATCCGCAATAACAGTGCAAGTAATGGATGTTCTGCTCTGAACAGAGAGGACCCCATTAGCTGTGTCTTGCATTGCTATCGGTACTTTCACCAAAGAAAAAAAAACACCCCGGTGCTTTTTTTTAATGCGTACATTTACATATCCTAATAACTGGGGCGTTTGAAGGCTATTTGTTTGTTGTGGCCCTTTCATTAGGGGACACAGAGCCGAAAAAGGTGGCGCCGGCAGCGACAGCCGGATATTAGCGACAGAGCAGCCACGGGAGATCCATCAGCGTTGCCTGAGGTGCTAATGCTGCACCGACTCACAAGCTACACCTGTTGAGTTTTGGTGAAAAAGCACCTCAAGGCTAATCCATCTACATCATCACCATTGGAACCGAACCGCATGTTTGCACGTGCACGCCCTTGTGCACTCAGTAGCTTGTACTGGCTAGCATATTGGTGAGAACAGACCACCAAATTACAAGAGCCAGGGAGATGATACGTATCCAAAATTTAAGAAAAGAAATAAAATAATAAACGTGACTATAAATGCATAAGTACAAAATTCAAAAAAATGAGAAGGAATAAATAGATTAAAAGCAAAATTGCATGTTTCAAACATAGCAATTTATTGAATATTTCTGTCTTATGTATTTATATATTTTAGTTAATTTATCTTTGTTCTATTTGTTACCACTTTTATTTCACCCTGCCCATTGAGAACAGTGAATAACAGGAATAGGAATAAGAACAAAAATTTCCCACCTCCAGCCTGGGCAGAACAATTTTCAGCCCACATCTTTCCCAGTCTGAATCACACTTAAAGTTCATTTGATTGAATCTGCAAAGACCTAAGTCTAATTTGATCAAATTTCACGTGCCCTTAAACTGGCCCATGAAGTGCCTTTGATTGAATCAAGGGGTGAGTTTGCGTTGGATGCAAGACCCGTGCAGTGAAACAAAACCACCCACAAAGTACCATGGGAAATAGAGTTCAGAGACATGAATTAGCATTTCAAACATCACCCCCAGAGAAGAAGAGGAGTGTGATTAGTACCATTAGCTGGGGACATTGGTGTTTAACTGAGCGGACTAACTGTACGTTCAGCATTGTGGCCAGCAAAGAGGCTCTGGTTCGAAACCTGCTTCACACTGGTATCCTGTCTCTGATGTCTGTCAGACTCACTGAGCATATACTGTGAAGACTAACACAAGCAGTTGAATCGTACGCTAAATGCAAAAATTACAGGGACATTGAAATTACAGAAACGTAGCTCATAAATATGATCAGCACAGTGCACGCTGACACGCAAGGTTTTCCGCCATGGGGGTGAGGTGTTTGGATACCGTAAGCAAGGCAGGGTGACATGTTCGATGGCATGCGCTGTAGAAGTAATACAATACAAATTTGTATCTTGCTGGAACCGTAATATAAGAAGACTGAGAGCAATTGTCACCCAATGAGACAAGCTCACCTTTTTCTATTGGATTACAGTAACCGCCCCTGGGGCCCGTGGAACAACGAGAACTGAGAGGAGAGCACGGGGAAAAATCAATGTGCTGCGCACACACACAATGTCACGCACTGTCTGGGTCTGACTCGCACTCTCCTTCTCTCAGACACACACACGCACGCACACACACACACACACACACACAAAATTTCCTCTTTTTAATGTACGCACACAACCCCCGTCCCCACATAAAGTCCCATTTGAGACAACAATTTAAAACCAATAGGCCATTAAACTTTTCTTGATTTGGCTCTATACTCCACAATTTAATATTTGTAATCAAACAATTAACATGTGGACATTCTCAGTTTTCATGCAAGGGTATATTTATTCACGCTGGTTTTGCCATGTAGAGATTACATTTTATACATAGCCCCTCCCTCCACTTCAGGGCACTATATATGTTTGTGACATTTTATTGTTCTGTAAATTAAACATAGTCATGTTTAGTACTTTGTTGCATATACCTTGCATTCAATGACTGCCTGAAGCCTGTGACCCATAGACATCACCAGGCGCTGAGCATCTTCTCTGATGATGCTCTTCCAAGCCTGTACTGCAGCCATCTTCAGCTTCTGCTTGTTTCAGGGGCTGGTTGCCTTAGGTTTTCCCTTCAGCATATGAAACGCATGTTCAACTGGATTCAGACCTTGTTTCACAAATGAAGGAATGCTTTGGATCTTGGGCAGTTCCATTGAGCCTCTCACTTAGCTCTTGTCGTCACTTGGATTCAAGTGAATCTTAGTGTCATCTGTCCGCAAGACCTTTTTCCAGAAGTCTGTAGGCTCTTTTAGGTACTTCTTTGAAAATTATAACCGGGACATCCTGGTTTTGCCACTAACTAGTCGTGGTTTGCATTGTGCACTGTAGCCTCTGTAGTTCTGTTCATTAAGTCTTCTGTGAACAGTAGTCACTGAAGCATCCTCACGAGCCTCCTGAAGTGTTTCTGATCTGTTGGACAGGTGTTAAGGGATTGTTCTTCATTATGGTGATAATTCTTCACGCATGAACTGTCGAGGTTTTCTTGGCCTACCAGGTCCTTTGTGATTACTGAACTCACCAGTGCTCTCTTCCTTCTTAATGATGTTCCAAACAGTTGATTTTGGCAAGCTTAAGTTTTGGCCTATGTCTCTGACAGTCTTTTATTTCTCAGCCTCATAACGGCTTCCTTGACATTCATTAGCCCAGCCTCAACACCAACAGCAGACTCCAAAGGCAATCAAAAGCCTAAAATATCAGGCTAGACACAGAAAACTCTTATACCTGCACTAAGGAAGCAGTCAAACATACCTGACTAACCAGAAACACCTATGAAGCAATTTGTCTCAAACATTATAGTGCTGTGAAATAGGGGAAGGGGGGGGGGGGGACTATGCATAAAGTGTAATTTCTATATGGTGAAACCAAAATGTACAAAAATATCCTTTAATAAAAGTTTGATTAAAATTGCAGAGTACAGAGCCAAAAAAAAGAGGTCTTTGTCCCAAACATTATGTATATTACACTCCTACTCTAAAACCCCCACAGAAAACAACTGAGTGGCTGTGACCAACAGGGTGTGTCCTGTGGTGGGCCAATGGCACGCGAGGGGTGAAGTGGGCGGTCCCAGGGCGTATGGCAGGGCTATGGGGGATTACGGTGTGGAGCGGGACAGCTGTTGGAGGCTTTGTCGTCAGCCAGGCCTGACAGATGGACACTCCGATCAGAGGGACCGTTGCCACGGCACCGGGGCGGCTGTAGTCAGCCTTCTGTTTGTTGCAGGCTCTGGGGGGGGCAGGCAGGGTGGCATGGGGCATAGAGCTGTCGTGACTAATGCAGCATACGACAGAGGGGTGCCCAATTGGGGGCCACAGCCCATCGTTAATAAAAAGAAGACAGAGGGTGAGAGAAAGACAGCACAAAGGAGTATAGATAAAAGTATGGCGTCTACTTGGTGTGTGTGTGTGTGGGAGGGGGGTTTGCTGGAGGGGCTTGTCGGGAGACAGGACACACACTTCCCCATTCACCACTCCCAGCTTTTTCCTACAGAGGTTAGCTAGCATCTACAGAGATCTCTCTTGACAGGCATTGCTATGTGTAGACTTTCTATTCGTTTGAGTAGTAGTACTAACTTTACAGTTAAAAATAACAGCTCACAAAAATGTACATGTTAACTAGCATTACATGAAACACAATACAAGCTACATCCGAACCTGTTACATACACAGTCGGCCAGGCTCCTTGATCCACAGCCTTACAGTACATTAAAACAAGAGGCTAATTACTGAACTGTAGCTACCTAGCAAGCTCTTTCCTCTGCCTACCCTGAAAAGTTAGCTAGCTATCAACTCAGAAAAAAACCTCTGCAATGGCAAACAAATATTTTGAGAAACATATATCTGTCACCAGAGAGGTCTTTAACTGTTGAGAAACATACACACACACACACACACACACACACACACACAGCACTGCTTTTGTATGCTACTTTGTATGCTACATAACAAAGAAGTGAAATCTCAAGTAAATTTGAGATCAAGTCCCTCACATACACAAAGTGCACACACACTAAACCAAAGCACACTAAAACACTAAAAATTAGTGCTGCACTGATGTCACTTATTTGTATTGAGCTGCGGGTAAAAATGTGTTATGTTTCATTTAATTTTGTTTTATGCAACGGTCTCATTGCTAACTTTTATGCAAGTATAAATGAGACTTAGCCAACTGCCAAATTCACAAAACTTTTCTTTTAAAACTTTGTTGGTAACTGAAAGATTGCTTTGCTGAACAGTGGAGAAGAACATTAAACAAGAAATTATCCAAATCGTAATGCTTTGGAAGACAATGCTTCTTTTGATCAGGACCATTAAAGTTAAGCCACTTATCTCACACACATATAATCTCTTGTTTACAAATTTTGGCATTGTTAAATCCCATTGTTATTCCTCCAGTATTAGGCCTGTGCGTTTGAAATTCACCATTTTCTCTCATTGTCTTTTCCTCCGGTGGTAAAAAAAAAAAAAGATGACTTCAATCGTTCATTTGCATACATTTGATCAACTCAGACAGTTGGCGGACGGTAGACAGCAGGGGTGCAATAGAAATACAGTAGTCTCCTATGGGATCCTGTCTGTACATGGGGAATTACTGGAAGCGAGGTTGGTTTAATGGGGTGGTATAACGCTACAGTCTGATAGTTAATTTTTGCACAACATTACACAAAACTCTGCATATTTCATCTTTTGCAAAAGCATAAGATTCGGTTCACGGTAAAGGCATAGTCCTTCATACAGTAGCGTACTCTGTATCTGAATTGGCCAGGAAAAAATGGCACCAGTGCACCATTGCTGAAAAGCTGCATACCAAATTGCTCATAACAACACGATGCCAAGTTACATATAAACCAGAGTAGTCAGCCTTGGTCCTGGACTGCCAAAGATATTTCTAGTTTTTCTTCCATCTGAGCTTCACCTCATGAGTTTGATGGACTATTCAGTGTGAGCCTGAATATTTAGTCTGAATGATGAAAAGTGGAGTACCTCCAGCACATGGTCACCTGTGTTTATAAACCAGATAATTAATGCAATTATGTAATTAAGGATTTGGACAGAGCAAAAGCCAGGAACATCTGTGGTACCCAAAGACCAGGGATGCCTTCCCCTGAACTAAACTTCCACCGGAAGTTTCACAGAAACTAAATAAGTCATATTATTCATATAAAATATAATGTTTCCCCTGTTATCCTACATTTGATCAAGTAGCTTGGCCTGTGTTTCTTCATCTACTTATGTATCATGTATTGATAGCTTTATATGCTTTGTATGTGTTGGCTTTTTTACACTGAACATGTCTTTGTCAAGACATTTACATATTTACCGCACACTGGACAATACTCAACAATCGCCAATCACTCAGACTTTTTTGAGTATGGTCCCCCAACACAGAAAAGGAGCCCTTAGAAGAAACTGAATAACTCAAGCACACCCACCCACAGCACCTGGTTAGCAGCAGGGTGTGGTTCAGATACCTTGGTTATGATGAACACCTCTCATAAGGCATCTGCTGGACCTGAGGTGCTGTAATAATGGACCCCAGCCCATCCGCTCACAGGACCAGGATACGAATCACTACAGAGTCAGGGCTGCACCCCAAACTCAGCGATAATGAGGATGCTACAGGAGAAACATTAGCAATTCATCCAAAATCCACAGCCCAGGGCTGGAGTGATTCTAATGAAGCATTCTGCGAGGATGCTGGACAATGGCAAATAGGGGGCCAAAATCACTGCCAGCCACTGGGACTAAGGTCAACATCTAAATCAGCACATTTATCATTACAGCCATTCATAAACTATAATAGAAGAGTGTGACTACTTACGCTTTGTCAAGGGCAACTCAATTGACCATATTTATCCATCTATCGATACATAAATATGTGAGAGTGTGTGTGTATATATATATAGAAAATGTAGAACTGTAGAACTGTACTCTACTGTAGAACTTCAGTGAAATACCTTCCTCAAGGCTCTAACCCCACATGGGAACCTCATATTCAAACGTTCTCATGCATGGGACTGAGAGTGCTGTTCTTTTCGAGGAGGCCCCGCGGTCCCGAGAGCGTCTTCAGCACAAGGACGCGGGAAACGCCGCCGTCCTCCTCCTGACGTCGCGAGTGCCGTCTCAACCACCGCATCTCCGTTAATAACGCGCTTAAGGAGGCGGAGCCTTCCAGGCAGCCTACCGCCCCCCCCACCCCCCCCGCAAGAACGCACCACGCCACCGGCCATGCCGCGTCTCCAGGGACCGCAATTAAACGCTCCTTAAAAGATTTAAAACCGCTGTTCAAAGCGGAAATTTAAAAATATATATATTTTCGGAGGTAACACACAATGTATTGTAGCGCAAGGGGTGGAAGTGCGGGCGCACGAGGTGGTGCGCTAAAGTTCTCTCGGCTCGCTACATTAACCATCTCCTGTTCGTACTCCGGCGGTAAACGCGACGGATGGGATTAGCGTCGAAAGGGAGAAAAAGAAAGCGAGAGAGAAAGATAAAAGCGCGGCGCCTTGGAAATTTAGCATCGCGTCGATTTTCACGGCACCTCCTTGATTCTGCAGTACTTTGGAGCCCGGCGGCAGTGCTGCAGTTAGCCGGCACGAGAGAGCACGTGCGTGACGCAAAAACACAGCACTGGGAGGAGAACGAGCTGTCTCTACCCTCAACGTGACTCGGTCCCGTGGGAAAACCCGCGGAAGACGTTCCCGAAAAAAAACGAAGTTCAGCTGAAGGCATAAACAGCGGTGTCGAGCTCCGGGATTCATGGGAAACGGAAGGCTGAGGCACAAAGGTGAGGTCCACTCCCAGTCTGTCTGTCTGTCTGTCTGTCAGGAGGACATGATTCTGGGTGGTGGAGTGGAGCACTGCTTAAGCTAAATATGCAGATGGAGGGCTGCCAGAAGACTTCCTTCTGAAGTAGTTTAAAACGTGGTTTTCGATTATAGTTTCAGGTGGCCCAGATTTATGAAACATTTTTTTTTTTTTTGCAGTGCACAATTTAAAGAAACCAGGGGCTTTGATTCATCCAGAGGGACTGACAACCTGCAAGACAAAATCTAAGTGTCTTTAGGAAGACTTACAGTGCAGAGCTATGCTAACACTAGCACGTCCAAAGCACAGAGAAGTAGCCAGAGCAACGGCACGAGGAAGAGCGAGAGAGCGAGCGAAACAAAGAGCGGAAGGAGGACTAAGGGCCAGAATGAAAAGAATAGGACTGATGTGAGGAAGAGCAAGAGCAAGAGGCAGGACAAAGAGGGGGAGGAAGCGCAGGATTAACAGAAAGGAGAGAATGAGCGGGACAAAGAGCCGGGCTAAATCTGAACTCCTGGCCACCCTAACCCTCTCCTGATGTGTTAGAGCTGGGGAACATAGAGCACGCAGAGCCGGTTTACAGTTAGCGGTTTCAGCTCTCCTCACAGGGCCTCGGAGCTAGCGCGCGCCGTCGCGCGGCTCATGAATATTCCATTAGCCAGAGGAGCGCCGGGGCTCTTTGTAATGAGGCTGATGGGATCTGCCTTTGACATCCCGCGCTGGCTCTGCGCCGCGCTCCAACCTCACAGAAAAACACCGCGCGTTTTTACAAAGGAACTGAATGGCCTGGCTCGTAGCCTGAACGCCAATGCAGCCTCAGGCTAACACCCCCAGCATAACCATAACCATCGTCACCATAACTGAACCAAACACTAAGATTATATGCATTGAATAGGGTTATGCATAATGATAATGCCCTATCCTTTTTTTAATACTTATAGTAGCATCATCATAACAACCTGAATCCAACACTAATATTACACACATACACATACATGAGATGCACATACACATAGATGTCCATATTACATGAGCATTGTGTGTATAATAAGAATACTGCTGTCTTTTGTTCTTATTGCATTGAAACAATAAGATATCAATTGTGTTCAAGTAGAGACAGAGTATCCATTTTGTCTTGCATGTTATCCATTTATACCATGGTGTGTGATCCTGAAGTACATCAGATTGAGTACTTCAGCAGTGTACCAGATGTTTGATCAATAACCGTCTGGTTACAAGCCCTGTTCTGTCACCGCTACACTACACTGCAGATCACACACCGATAGGGAGAAATCACCCTGCACCTTTCAATCACTAGACCAAGGTCTTCTCATAATTTACTCACTAAACCAGTCATCCTAAAATTCAGCCAGTGAGCCACTCCATTATTAAAGTTCACCTACTACTGCAGCCACAGTCAAATTCAACCACAAAATTGTGGTCATTGAAAAATTCAATCATCAAAATTTAATCACAAAACACTGCCTTTATAGATGCTGGCGAGATACAGCTACAGCAAATTACTGCCCAGATATTGTCATGTATGAGTAATTTCTCCAAGAAAAATGTTTGTTATTAGCCTACTGAAAAACGAGCACTGGACACTATTAAATAAACGATATGTTTCTGGGTCATAACTGCACAAGCTTATGTATTTCTCCTGTGATGATGACATGAACCCTAACATCCCAGGGAGCTGTAGGGTGAAAAATGTTTCCTCACACCCTATGATCAACTAATAATAATAATTTCCTAATGACATTTGGACTACAGCCGTGTTCCTGTATAAACCTCTGAGGGCACTGGTGTCATCGCATTGCCATGGAAACACAACCAGTGCCCTCACACCCACCTCCAACTTCTAAAAGAGATGTAATTTCTGACAGCGGAAGCCATGGGAAGAGTAATGAGTACTGTGCCCAGGTCTAGGGAGGCTGGTGGAATTATAAAAACATCAAAATATCCCGGCAGCTTAGAAGGTGGACTGTAATACTCAATTCCTTTCCCAGGGGGAGCACTGGAGCACACTACATTCCACTATTTTTTCCTACATCCAACAGTGCACTCTCTCTCTCTCTCATTCTCACGCTCTCTCTTTCTATATCTTTCTCTCTCTCCCTCGATCTCCCTCAATCTCTCTCTCTCTCTCCCTCGCTCTCTGTCTCTCTCTCTCAGTAGGGGTGTCAGAGTTCTGCTAAAAGCAGACAGCTGGTCCCCTGGAGGAAAGAGAGACACTGCCCTTCCGCTCTGCCACACACACACACACACACACACGCACACGCACACGCCATGTCCACACACAGGCGTTGGCACCTCTTTCTATTTTATTTCAAAACGTCTTAATTAAGACCGCGAGTCTCGTCACTCTGCACCCCACCCCACCCCCCCCGCCTCCCCCCCCACTGACTGACCTCTGCGCTACTGACACGGCCACGCCTCCCTTCCTGCCTCTCAGTCTGACACCGTGCCCGACAGCATTTGCCACCCTCCTTCACGGACGGGCGGCGTTTCAGTTAAGCCCACGCTGGATTTAAGAGGCGCCAGGTTTACACGGGCCTTCGCTCTCCGCTCAGCGTGCGTCCCGAGCTCTCCACAGGAAGCGGTTATTTCTGGCCCCGAGCCCCAAGGACCACCTCCACAATGCCGAGCATGCTCAGAGGCAACAGAAACCACCCGCACCCTCCCCAAGCAGTTCAGCCAAAGAGAGGAGCCAGCAACTAGCCTCCCTCTCACTAGCCTCCTACATTCACTCACAACTCCAATCTCTGAAGCATCATCTTAAATAATGTTATTACTAATTCTGTACCATGAACCTAATGCTGAACTAGTGTATGTGTGTGTGTGTGTGTGGGGGGGGGGGGTTGGGGGTTCGTGTAGCTACAACCTCAATTACTGAGACCCTATCTGAAAAGGGCAAAGAATTTATTTAAATTTATAAAATCATTAGCCTCATCATTAAAATGAATCTAACTGCTGCTGTATAAATGCTCATTATTAGAGCTGCCCTGCAGCTGGGAGATGAGGTCTTTAGGCCACTTAGGCTCAGTGAGCCCAGGTTCTCCTGCTGGCCGGAAACTCCAGTTCAGTCATGTGACCTCGCACCACATCTGTCTCTTCACACCAGGCTCCACCCACAGCCTCCATTCCACACAGATACAGTCCTTGCCCATTTCCCCGTGAGTGCAGAAAAAAACAGAAACACAAAATCCAGCCCCACCCTCTCAGACTCCAGCTATGAAGGGCCCTGCAGATAGGGATTAAAGTTCCCAAATGCAGACAAATCTCCCGAAATACTCTAAATACTCTCAACATTCTGGGCCTTTGCACACATGGGAACATCAGTGCAGCTTTCCACGGAAAAATAGTCAGTTTGAGAACTAGACTGAGGGCTACGGACGATGCTACACAATAATTAAATACAGTTTCAATTTAGGCCTGGACCGAGCTTGAGCATTCCCTCTGTACATCTTCACTGTGATGTTCGGCCTGACAGTATCCTCCATTACTGTTCCATCCAACCTTCTCTGTCATTTTTCTCTCCGGTAGAGAGAGCGCGGGGGTTTGCTCTACTGCTGTTCACTGTAGCATAGCCTTATCTCAAGAGCACTTCTTTACAAGCCCAGACAGCACAGAGAACACAGCAGCTTTGGTCATCATGGTCATTAACTGAAATTGGGCTGCAAAATCCGCATCTGGCCCTTTAAGGAGGAGCCAGTCGCTCGCACAGCAACCAGACCACCTGACTGGGCCAGTGTGGCACTGCCGCAAACTGAGTGACAGCTCGCTCAGCCAATCCCACGTGGACAGCACAGTAAGCACAGGGGCACAGAGATAGAGGGGAAAAAGACACCAAGAGATTGAACAAGAGAGAAGAAATAGAGAAAGAGAAAACAGATATGAAGATTGGGAAAGAGGGAAGGAAACGGCTGGCACCAGCCAGGCCCTGTTCCCCCCACTGTGTGGAGCTGTTTACCCTTCAGGCGTGAAGCGAGCAGGGGAATAAACACAGCAATGACTTCCAGGTGCCTTCCCAATCATGCGCAGACGGTGGCTCACATATGCAATACACGTCAGACGGAGAACGAATGCACCCCTTCATGAGTTCTGTGTCCTCCCAGACACCTTTAACCAGGGTTAGTTGTGCGGTTTGTAAAATTATTCATATTGCGGAAATGTTTGATATTTTCCTCCTTAACCACTACACCACAGTGCCAGCGTGTGTGTGTGTGCGAGTGTGTGTGCGCGTGCGTGTCTGAGGGAAAATTGGCAGCCATGTGTCCCGCACATGCCGTGCGTGTTTGCGTGCACACGTGTGAGGGAGGTCAGGCGTGCGGTGAATCTGAAGCTGACGAGCAGCAGAGAGCCTGGGGAGCTGATGCACAGTTCCTGGCGAGGTGCCGGGGTACTGTGCCTCTATTATAGAGTGTACTGTAAACAGGGACGGTAAACTAGGTGAATAATGTGTGGAGTGCAATCAGGCGATGTATGGCTGGGGCAAGGTTAGGGGCACTTCAGGGTACTGTGTTAAGGGGAGCTAAAGTGGGCTACATCCAGTCACGGATATCGCGGGCTGTAGGGCCATTACGGGACATTACGGGGTATTACGGTTGATTACAGGGAATTGTGGGGCCATTGTGGTGTGTGGCAGGCTGGGGAAGGTGGGGGGAAAGGTGGGGTTAGGAGCGGTGACGCGCGGCGAGATCCGGCTGGCACTCACGGGAAGGCTGGAGGGTCTCTCCTGCTGGCCGAGGCCCATCATCATCTCCTCCTGGCCCTGCTTGGCGGGGGCGAGCGGGGGCTGACCCCTCGGCCCGTAGCTCTCCGGCTGGACCTCCTGCGGACAGAGACGACCACCGCCTCGTTAGACCGCAGCTCCGCACAAAGAGCGCGGGGGCGAGGCGACAGAGGGAATAAAGCAACGCGCGGCAAATAAAGGAGAGAGAGAGAGAGAGAGAGAGGAGGGAGGAGATCACAGAGAGACGGACAGGCGAGAGAGCGGAGAGAGAGAACAGAGAGAGAGAGAGGAAGCCTTTTAAACACCATTAGCCGCGTTCAGCCTTTCAGTGCCTCAGACAGCAGAATGGCAGGAAATTCATTGCCTTTAATTAAACTGGCAGGAATAGCTTTCGCCCAGCGCGCGCGGGGAAGGAGATTTAAAAGCGTATTTACATTCCATTCTGAACCGTGCTAAGAGTGGCAAAGGCACTTTCATGCAAAAGAGTTCTTCATTAGGGAGTGAGTCTGAGGTGTTTTAAACACCGGGGAAACCGCAGGAGAAACTACGACAGGACCGCGTGAAATAATAGCCCTCGTAAAATTCTAATGGTCGGGATTATGTCCACGTTACGAACCTAAAGTTAACGACAGGCTACGTGGTGCTTCTTTCTCACATTCTAAAAACATATAGCGCCAAAAATTATGCCGTAGTTTTCCAGAAATGATGTAGATGTCAACAGAAATGAGACGAGCTGGTAGAGGTGCACCAAAGATGAATATGAAATAAACTTCCGACACGCCGCAGATAATTTGGATGCGCCACGCAATGCACTGAACTGACACGCACGCACGCAGACACAAACACACCCCGATGTTTCCCATTTAGAAAGCAAGCAAGCACTGTTTATTGTAACTGTGGTGTAAACACACCACATCCGTTATCTTCAGAACGAAATTTCAGTCAAATTCAATCAGGGTCAAACACAACCGTTCACAAAGTGAGAAGTTATGCATAAATCAGGGTATGTAAAGCAAATACCGTATTTCTCTTGTGTACACGAAGTAAACCTAAAAATACAAAAAATAGTGAAAAATGTAAAAATAAAATAATGCTCTTATTCGTTTCCTTTCTCTTTTATTCGTTCTCTTGAAGTTCACTGTTTGCGGTCAGCATTGTTTTTTTTGAAGGGACGCTCGCGTAATCTCCCTCTCTTTTTAAAAGTTCACTCAAAGTGCCGAGCTGACAGACACACACACACAAAAAATGGACGCAGAGCGCTGGCTGCTGTATGAAAATGCGATCATTTACAATCTGCCAGAAGGAGGAATAACAGCACATCAGCTGCTTCGCGCTCGCTGCCGCGGTCCGAATTACACGCAACGCAGCGGCTCAATCTCTCAATGCCAAAAAAAAAAAACGGCCCCGCATCTTAAAGGCCTTCAGTCACCGGCGCGCTCGGGGGAATGTGTTTGTATGATTATATCCTCTTGAGCTGTCAAATAAGATTTAAATTCTTACAAAACAAATAGCTCCATTTCGTTTTAAGGCTTGCTCCTAAAAAAAAAAAAAAAATACTTTTTTCTCTGTCCGAGCCACCTTTTCTCAGGCTAATGATTTTGTCTCCGGTTCGGCTGGTTTTGGCGAAAAGCCCAGTAAGCTCCGTATTTATTACACCTCCCGGAAGTAATTCACGCTGTAAAACATCTCGGACAAAAACGTGTCGCTTCCTAAAATAAGCAAACACTAACAATGAAAAGGGGGGGGGGGAGACGGAAGGGTAGCCTGAAATAGTGACTTTTCAAACGGACTGAGGGGCTAAATGGTTTATGGACACTTTCCTCAGCCGGGCTACACTGAAACCACAGGAAAACTAACCTACAGATCACGCAATTCCCAGGAGGAGTCCGTGCCCGAAAACGCAGCTTCGCAGTACGAGTCATTTCAGTTCCCCGTCTGCAATGCTCTCAGATAATAACCGTGACTGACTGACACACGGCTATGACACCAAACACAGGCTCTCCGATTCTGTTGGCTCATAGCACCACCTCACCCGCGCCGAAGCACGTCCCGCTGTTTGTATGGAGTGCACGGCGCTCTGCTTCTGCAGCCCCACGCACACCCACCCGGCCCCATCCCTCCTCCGGTAACACTGGTTCTGTACTGCAGTTTGTAATTCTTACACATTCAGATGCAGATTGGCTCTGATGTTGCCACAAATGTTGGACCACAATGGGGGAGGGTGGACCCATCAGCCCTCCACCACACACACACACACACACACACACACACAAAAAGATTGGCTGTATCAGTACATGACACTTGACTCACCAGCAATCACACAATCTTCAGTGATTCACTAGACGACTCATCATGTTGGTGCCCCACAGCCTCACCATCAAGCGAACAAGAAGTCCTCTGCCAGCTACGTATGATTCAGTATTATCTTTAACATCTTCAGACAGTGTTATTGTTCTGTATACAACAGATCGCATAAGCAAAAGAGTACCGAGAGTTGATTTCTTTGACCTGGTAGCTTTGAGCTTGACAGCGATATCTTCAACTCAACAGAGCTAGCAAGCCAAAGACTAAGAGAGATTGGGCAAAGATTTAGCCAAGTTAAACGGAGATGCTGCTCATTACACAAATATGTATTTTGTCAAGCAAACAAATTTCAAGAGAAAATGATAAATTATCGTCATTTAAAATGGTTAATTAAGTTTTTCGGGCTGTACAAGTTCATTTAATTCAGTAAGCCAACCTGGGTTTGTCTCACTAGCTAGCTAATTTACAGCTTGGTTCAGTCATGCATTGTGACTATTTACAAATCACTGCACTTGGATCTTTACAATAAAAACAAACAATCATAGCTTTAAAACATGGGGAACCATAAGTAAAAAATATGCCAAGATAAAAGGAGGACAGAGACATGAAGTGGAGAAAAGAGAAAGAAAGAAAAAGAGTCTAATGTATTCTGAATCCAACACACTTATTCTTTCCTAACCATGTGACCTCTGAATGGCAGCCAATCACGGGAGAGTGCTCGGTAATGCTGTAAGAAGTAATCTCCGGCCCAAGGCAGATACCAGCAGACATTTCGAGGCCCGCGATAAACTCCGCCAATAAAAAGGTTACGACAATTAAAAGCAGCTCTCGCAAATTACAGAGTGGAAACCTTTCACACGCGCGGCGTAGTCTTATCGCCAAGCAACCGACATCCTCCAAGTGAACCGCCACCCCCCGCTCCCCCCAAAATGGGGCTCCTTTTACGATCCGGTTAATTAAAGGAGTTCCTCGCTAATATTCAAATGCTGACCAGTTAATGACATCGAACTCCGAGCGGCCCCCGTGCTCCTCTCTCCCCCGCAGCGGGGCGATCCCCGGCCCTCGACCGCCACCGCGCGTGTGATTACAGCTGCGGCGGCGGGGTCGGCGGGCCAGCGAGCGCCGCGCGGCTTTAATTAACCCCGGGTAAGGGGGCGGGCCTCGCTCACCGAGGGGGCGCGCCACGGCGAAGCCAAAAAGAGTGGTTTTCATCCTCTCGTCCGCGACTGAAAACGTCTCTCATTGTCTCGCTCTCAGTCTCTCGCTCACATGTGCGCGCGTTTCTTATTCTCTTTCCTCAAACCGTGTTATGTTTTCATTCTTATATCTGTACAACGGTTTGACAGCAGAGAGCGAATACGCAGCTGCTCACATGCAAGGGAAATACAACAAGCAGTTTAAAATACAGACTCGCTTCGCATGAGGTCTACTCCTCTGAAGCATCGGCTGCACAGCTCAGCCAGCGGACTGCAGAAGTGAAATGAAGCAATGGCTGGCAGAGTGGCCTTTGGGGGAGAACGTGCGCTCGTCTTTGCTTTCCCAAACTGACAGGGGACGTGCCGCAGCAATCGGGAAAGGCCCACAAACACAACTGGGCGTTTCCATATCGGGTAGACCGACACCCAATGGCAAGAGCTGAAATGTAGGAAAAGACAGAAAAAAACCACAAGCACTTCATGTGTGTTTAAAATATCATCAGTGGAACAGATGGAGGCCCTTCGTGGGCCTGCGAGGGTCTGAAAGCTGCTTGGAAGCGTTGAGATGTGAGCTATTGTTATTCATCACCTGCTTTCTCCACCATACCCCGCGTGCCGTGGCTCACGTCTCTATTTCCCACAGAATTTGTGCGAAGCAAACAAGTTGGGGGTTTTATCCAAAGGTCAGCCCGTGCAGAGATAACGCTCCATTCCTGCAGGCGGACGGCCTGGAGCCGGCTGACCTGCGTAAGAGGAGGGAGATAGGCGGCCAAATGTTTCAGAGCCTCCATAAACAAGATAAAAAAGCTGCATTTGATTAAAGCAGAGCGTGTGTGTGTGTGTGTGTGTGTGTGTGTGTGTGCGCGAGTCAGTGTGTGTGTGCGCGCGTGCATGTATGTGTGTGTGTGCGCGCGAGTGTGTGTGAGAGTGTGCGTGAGAGCATATGCGTGTGTCAGTGTCTGTGTGCGTGTGTGTGTGAGAGAGTGTGTGTTTGTGTGTACGTGCGTGTGTGTGCATGTGTCTGCGCGTATGCATATGTGTGTATGTGTGTGTGCGTGCATGTGTACGTGTATGTGTGTGTGTACTGTTTGAGCATTGAGAAAGTAGAATGCAAGCTTGTGTAATTTTGAAGCGGCTTCGTAACAGGCCAAGTTGTCTGCATCTGACATTTTGCACACATTCGCCTGCTGTCCAGTTCTTAGATATCAGTTTTCTAGAAACCTTTGACCCCATCATGCACCCACCCCTCCCCTCCCAAGCCATCCCAATCCTACGGCCCCCCAATGAGCTGGCAGTGTGACACAAGAATTGCTGGGAGCTCTCCCTATCCCTCTCTCTCCCTCCCGTTCTCTCTCCAATCTGACAGTCAGGAGAGGTCATTGTGACTGAGCCAGCTCTCCCCCTGCTCTGATGAGAACACAAACCACATGTGCAGCATTGGAAATACACACACACACACACAGCCGCACAAACAAATACAGATAAACACACACACACATACAGAAACACACACAAACACGCATGCACGCACACATGCTGCTTCCTATTCATCTTAATCGCAGACTTTTTAGTTCATTCATTTGTTTACCCTCTTCAGAACACTTTCACAGGGAAGCCATTTTGCACGTCAGTGATTTAATAAAATAAATAAAATGAATGAAGTGAGAGTGCTTTCACAAGTGCCCTAATCCAGTGAAGGAGAAGAGGCAAGCTTTATGGCAGCGACTTGAAGGACAGCGGTGCAGGCAGAGGGTCGGATGTTTGCTCTCATCAGCACGATGACGCACAGGAACACAGCAGTGTGATGAAGTGGGGGGGGAGTTACTTTATTCTGTACCGTTCTGTATTTCTGTCCCACAGTATGTATCTGTATGTATTATAAGGTGCTATACACCAAATACAATGTGTTATTATTATTATTATTATTATTATTATTATTATTAATAATAAGCTGGTACGTTTGAATCTTGAAACCAGTAGAACTGAATCTTGAATTCCAAGTGAGGCTCTGCTATTGGGCCTTTGAGCTAAAGGTACTGTCAGAAAAATGCTAATGCTTTCAGCCAATCCAAAAAATGAGGTTAGGCTAATGAAAATGCACGGATGTAAATTGGATTCTAGTGTTTGTTTTGTTTTTAATTAAGGAAGGATAAACACTGTATGCCATTATGTGTATTACATTTAATTTAATGACATGTTAATTCACCCATACACTTCCCTACGTTTAATGATGAGCAGCCATTTGCAAGGATGATGAGGGAAGTGGGAGACATTTGGGTTGGAAACTGGGAATAGTCAGAAGTTTTTAACCTGCAGCTCCTGGATCAGCTGACCTCTGCCATGGTCCTCAGCAGGGGACATAGAAATATGGAAGTCAGGCTTATCTGTTTGGAGAGAACGTGGGGCTACAGGTAGAAGCAGAGGATTATGGGAGTCAGGCTTACCTGTTGAGAGGGAGTGTGGGGCTGCAGGTAGGAGTGAAGGATTATGGGAGTCAGGCTTACCTGTTGAGAGGGAGCGCGGGGCTGCAGGTAGGGGGGCTGTGTTGGGGCAGCAGGCTGCTGGGACTGGCTGAAGTATGGAGGCTGACCCTGCTGGCCAAACTGTGGTGGCATCTGCTGAAACAGCCAATCAGAGTGCAGACATCAAGTCAGAACAAATTCTCCCACCAAATTCGCTTTCTCTCTCTCTCTGTCCTTTAAAGCCCTTCCTTTGACATTTAATCTCTGCCTACTCCATTTCATCCCTTCCCATAAAAATGCAGAAAACAGAAATCTAGTGTGGTACAGGACCCGAAAGGTTCCAGAATCAGCTCCCCTATTGGGTATGCGCCGTTTTACACTTTGACAACAAATCCAACTGATTTTCATATGAAAGAAACTATCAAGCTATTTGAATTAATAATGTGCAAATACCCACCAGTACAAATGGTTAATCTGTACGTACCCAATTGTGTGAATGAATGTGAAAATACGCAGCTGCATGACTGGACAATGCGTAAATATCAATGTGCACTGATATAGACTGCATAACATAACATAACATAAAATAACATAACATTATGACGAGAGCAGGGCTTTCAGCCCAACATGTCCGCCGTTTCTCAACCACCAAAGTGTACAAGAAGCTATAAGAAGGTACAATGTGTGAAATGTAAGCTGAGCAAAAGTTTTAATGGTTCTGACACATAAGGCTCCATACAGACAGCCACACTGACAGACCCTGCTCTCCTCCACAGTTCAGTCACCAGCTGTCCCGATCCGACTGATTCAGCAACATACCAAACCAGCAGCTGCAACAGCACCCCAGAGCCGCGCGAACACAAAGCCTTTCAGAGGAGGCCTGCTTTTGCAATCCCCGTGGGCCGCCTCCCAAAACGTGCGCGGCCTGCCGGATTGCGACAGGCTGCGGAACGGCGTAGAGGGAGAGAGGACCGCGGGCGCGTCGCGGCCAGACCCGGCGGCGACGCCAAGCCGGGGCGTCGTGCGGGGTTTCCCGACAGGCTCTGTCCCGTGCGCCAGGGCCGCAGCGTAGCGTTTGGGACGAGGGCGTGCTACGAGACACTTTCACAGCGCATTCTAATAAGCAGCTGTTTGTGACCGGGGAAGGGGGGGTCACCGAGGGGGGGTATAAACTGACAGTCTGTACCAATGTGCCTTTTAATGCTGGCCTTGAACTAGACGGCTTCTGACACAGTCTGACACACATTTAACAGTAATCTGCCATAAGTCATTGGTTTTTTAGTCCTAGAGGTGCTTACATCTTAAGATTCTGCAAAGACTGGGAATCATGCAGCTTCACACGCTAGGCTATATGACTCCAACAGGATTCTTTTGCAGATTTTTTTTTGTTCTTAGCCCTCCTCTGGTATGCTGATGTCAGACAAAGACAGCGCACCTACTGGCTGCTGGCAATGCAGGCTCATAAATTGCGTCATTGACCATCACAAACCTTTTGAGCCAAGATCGAAGATTTGATTTTGTCAGAACGGTCATGACGAGAAAAGGCCTGTCGCAAATTCAGTCGAAGCCGTCTTAATACAATCTTACACTAATCATGAGTCGTGATGGGGCACACGCCAACAGGTGAGACCGGCAAAATTTTACTACAACTTCTAAAACTGAAATCTCTTCCAATATGGTCAAATGTAAGGCCAGAAAAAGCCTTCCCGTGTCACAGGGGCACCACCGCACCCTCCCGAATCACAGCCTCATTGCTGATGCCTGGCTGCACTCGGTTTCAAAAATCCACATTACAGGCACTCTCATCCAGAACAACCTAAATATGCCATTGTGAAGAACCACCTCAGCGTATATCAAGTCTTCTCGGTCAATAAAGAGTTAATTGGCCTCCTCTCTTTGTTTTTAACTGTAATGATGAACCGGCCCATTCTGCTATAAAGAGTGCAGTGGCATAACCGGTCACATGACCTCACTTTCTCCCTCTGCAATCCCACTGTGGCCTCCAGGGCGGCACGCTTTGAGAACCCAAACTGCCAGAGGCACAGGGAACATCTGGGCACAGACTACCGCCCCTCGGTCATAAACGTGTCTGTCCTGCCTGTGCTTCTCTGCACTCTGACATACACACTCTGCTCATCAAAGGCCCACCATATAAGGCCAACTGGACATGGCCCTGAAGCTTCTGAGCGTGCGCAAATCTTCAGAATAAATTTGATTTATCAATTAAACTGCGCATGTGTGTGACATACGCAACTTTGATTTTTTTTTTTTTTTTTTGAAGTGTACACAGGATCTGGGCTTGAATACAGAAAGCAAGCCCAATCCCAGTTTACGTTTCAGCAAGATTTTCAAGCTGGCTAAAAAGAAAGTGCTTAAAAATGGAAACAAGTAGTTATGGGATGCAAAGCTTAAATATGAATATCTGCAAAAAGGAAATGCCGAATGTGTGTGCGTCACTGGGAGGAGCTAAACGTTTTCCAGCCAATGAAAGCACAAAAAACCCAGGAGACTGTCTCAGTGATCTGGCAAGGTCCACAAACTAGGATTATGGTGTATGCGTGTCTTTGTGTGTGTCCTTGTGTGTGTGAGAGAGGCTACATGTGTATGTACAGTATGTACAGCATATAGCATATGTGTTGGGCATGTAACAGAGAGCAGCCAGTGAGCACAGGCAGAGTGGGAATTTTATGGCCCCGAGTCATAGCAGGTTTCTCCAATCTGAATGACATATGGGTTCAGCCAACCAGAGCGCTGTCACATTAAATCCCACAACCAGCCCTGGCGGGAATGGAACTGGCACTAAAGTCCTGTTCTGTCCACTGCACACTCTACTACACGCTGCTCTACACAATGCACGATACCTATTACACACTGCCTGCTCAAAACTGGACACTGCCTACTACACACCGCTCTAAACAATGCACACTACCTCTTACACACTGCCTGCTCAACACTGCACACTGCCCATTACACACTGCCTGCTCAAAACTGGACACTGCCTACTACACACTTCCTGCTAAACACTGCACACTGTACATTACACACTACCGGCTCAAAACTGCACACTGCCCATTACACACTGCCTGCTCAAAACTGCACACTGCCCATTACACACTGCCTGCTAAACACTGCACACTGCCCATTACACACTGCCTGCTAAACACTGCATACTGTACATTACACACTACCGACTCAAAACTGCACACTGCCTATTCCACACAGCCAGCTCAACACTGAACGCTGCATACTTCATGCTGCTCTACACAATGCCTGCACAACACAGCACACTGCTTGTCATAGACTGTAAGCAGCTCCCTCCAGACATACACTGAGATTTCAATACCATATTTCACCTACATCTGCAGCCAATACTGAAAATGCACACATAACATGTATAATAACCAAGCTTGCATGATAAATGCCAGACTGAACCTTCTCTGAGAAACTGTGTACAAATCACAGTTGACTGCACCTAAAAAAGTTACCTCTGTAAATCAGAAGGGAACAGGGGTCAGCCAGTATAGCAGGACTGGACTGGGTCCAGACAGCACGGTCTGCTACTGATATAGTTTATGAGTCCAGTGCCCCGTGTATATTTTGCTCTGCTACATTTTTGTTTATCGTTGTGTGTCGTTAATAAAGATATAGTGCAATATCATTTTTCATTTCAGTAATTTTTCCTATGGTTTTTCATGCGTTACCTTTTTTGGTTAACTGATAAAAAAAAACAATCACACGTGGACACACATATACATACAAGTGCACAAACACACGCCTACACACACACACACACACACACACAAACAGACAGGCCCATATGCAAGCACATTAAAATTATTAATAGAAAATCAAACTGCACCTGTGAATATTGGCAAGCCGAGACTTCTGCAGAACAATGATAATTGCGCTTTGGCAGAGTGTGTAAACCGCACATTACAACACTAAGCCGCTTCTCTTGTGGTTCAAATTAGGGGACGTGATTAAACATGACATGGTTGTGTAACTGTGAGGAGCGACAATGTACAAAGAGGGCTATTCCTGCTGTCAGTCTTACCATTAGATCCCTGTCAGAGCAGAGACTGCGGCGGAGACACAACTGATGGTGCTTTTGGCTCCACAAGCCTGTCCTGTTGCCACATAGCTACAGGCCTGGCCTTTGCTATTTAACTATTAACCACGGGACCTCGCTGCTGGCTCACCACCAAGGGGTTGTGCCATTGGCTTGCAAACATAGGGCCGTGCCATTGGCTCAATCGAGGGGCTGCACTCTTGGCTCATAACCATGGGAACGCACAAGATCTAACAGGACATCATCAGGCTGTTTATGCATGCAAGCCATAACCACATCGAGAGGGTCTCGCTTCAGGAAAGGTGGCCGCTCGTGGGTGGTGCGGCCACGTGCTTCGGAAGAGCGTCATTTGAAGATCGAGCTCGGACTCCGCCCGTCCCCCCGTTTCCTTGCCCCCACTCCACCTACAGCTCGCATCGTGACCTGACAGTTTGAGTGTTGCTGGTAATTACAGTGATGGCTGCCGGTGTCAATACAGGGCTGTGAAGAGGGAGTGCCCTTTACTGCCGCAGTGGCAGGCTGGTACCCTGACTTACGTCTGAAGTGAGAGCGGCGGTAGACGGTCACAATGGGCTCACACCGCAGCCTTGGAAAGCCCAAACGCAATCTCAAATGATCAAGCACAATCGATCCATAAAAATCCATTCATAATTATCCCATATAATGAAGATGAATTTTGTGACAGACAATTACAGAAATAATTAATCTTACTGCAGCACATTATGCCTCTTTCTCCTCAGTCACAGCAAATGGAGATCTTTTTTTTTGGTTTGGTAGCTCCGAGCAAGGAAATGGGTGGGAAAAAATCCACCAATATGATTTATCTTTTGGGGGAGGTTGGGAGGAATGCTAAAGGAATCGTCACAGAAGCCATATGAAGACTGAAACACTGGTACCCAGACCACTGCAGGCCATTAATGACTGACGGCTGTTACGTCTAACAAAGTACGTCTAACAAACCAACAACATAATGAACACACAAACAGCCCTTCTGGTCAATGAAATCACTAGACGGATCAACATCATCTCACGCTATGATGACATCATACCCCACCCAGACAGCTATGTCTCACATTTGGGCTGTGCGAGCACAGTCATATCAATGGCTTATGGCCACACCCTGCGAGCCCTCCAGAAAGGTTCATCTTAAAACAACAGAGAGAGAGAGTAATGACTGTCACACTTAAGATGGGGGCCATTAGACCCACTGACGCTTGTGTGCTCCACGCTAATTAATTGATCCCAAAACTTCATCCATTCTGCAGCTGGAGGAAATTAATCAGCCAGAATACAGAGGCTGTGTCCCTTTTTTCCCCCTCCCTTTCCATCTCTTAATGTCTCCCAATTTAATTGTCTTCTGCAAACGCCTAAGGACTAAGCGCCAGATCATAGAATGGACTTTGATGCTATTTCTTCAGAATTTCAAAGGACTTTCCCTGACCTATTTCCCTGAGCTCTTCATTTACCTATCCTGCTTCGCCGCTGACTTCCAAACAGGCTACCTTGCAACAACTCTGACCACAAAACCTTTTTAAATTAGTTACCACCATTTTCCCCCGATGCGTTTTCAGTACACTCTCAAAACGGAGGTGTTAAAAACAACACATAAGGCGTCACTTTTTTAACACACCTCCCTGCCTAGTTAAGGACAACACATCTTGTGTTTCGTTCAATACAGTCTGTGTTAAAAAGACTCCCTTTGTAACACATAGCCTAAATTGCATATCTGTAAGACAAGAGCAATAACTTTGACACAAAATGCGTTGAAAGCAACACAAAAGTAGTAACACGAAAAGCACGTTGGATATTAACACATCATTTTTGAGAGCGTAGCATCCTTTCGACCGGGTGAAATTTTCGGTGTTTTATTTTATTCAGAAAAGCCTTCCGTTTTTTTTTTTTACTTGATAAAGTAAACAAGCGGAGATCCCCCGAAGCCCTGACGAACAGGGAGGGGAAGGAGAGCGGAGGACACGACTCCGATTTAACACTCCAGTTCCGTTAACTCCCGAGCACATGTAAGAGCTGCGGCCGGACCGGTAATGGCTTCTCCTGGCGTGTTGACACATTTTCCCTCTTTCATTTCACAGGCAATCACTTTCCAACCCCCGCCCCCCCCACCCCGTCACATCAAACGTTAATGCTCCCCTTCAAACTCTTTTCCTTTCCGTCTGCCAACTTTGACATCACAGGAAATTACAGTGGAATTGGCAGCCCTTTTTTCTTTCAAGTTCATTTCTGCTCGCAAGCGAATGCCCCAGATCCCGCCATCAGCCTGCCTCGCTTTTCTTTGTACCGATCATTTTATTTGTTCTTGTCCCGCTGACGCGCGTATCGTCTTTTCAGACTGACAAAGACGGCAGGCATTTATCTAAATGAAAGGAGCTCGGAAAGTGCGACGCCGAGGTGAGTTTTCAAACGCATTCCGCGTCGGCGATTGTCTCATGCAAACTACGGCAAAGAGAAGTAGGGAGGCCAGGGTCGAATGCGGTCGACACTGTGGAAGGGTCGGTTTTGGTAAGGGTGTCTCGCAGTGGGTTCGTGGACTGAAGACCAGGCCCGAAATGCATTGGATGTGTTGGTTTCGGAGAAACATTTTAACGGTGGGTTTTCCTGACTGGAGACCCAGTGTCGAATGCACCGGATGTGTTGAACGCATTGAATGTACTGAATTGGTAAGTCTGGCAAAAGTGTGTGAAGATGTGCGTTTGTGACGCTAGACCAGAAGCTGCATTTCCCGCTGTGGATCAGGACCGTCTCTGGGGCCCCTTGCAGGCACCCCAACCACCCACAAATGCCCAACCCCCCCCAACCCCTCCTCCCCCGGGGACAAACTGTGAGAGAACAACTGACTTTTCTCCAGTGATGGATTCCCACAGAAAGACATGAAATCCCAGGGTTCAAGACTCTCAAAGAGCCTTGGATTTCTAAGAGAGCCCTGAACCTTCATGCTGATGCATAAATTCCCTTTGAGAAGAATTCCCTTCCCCCTTCAACCCTAAAGGAGTCATGCAGATGGCTTAGCCCTGGCTACACTCCTTATTTATGTTCTTATCTGTTCACTTTCAACATAATAATACCCCATTAGACTAAAATCTGTGACTCTTTGAAGGACCAGAAACATATTTATCACAGGCCAGCATCCACAATGTCAGGCTATCGCTAATGCTCTGACCCGTGTTCAGTTCTACACATTTATTTCTTAAACATCCAGCTGATGATGCTTTTCTTTCAACCGTGCTCAGGTATGTCACAAACGGTCAGCACTAGTCCGTCCCCCCCGACAGCAGTCTGGAGAGTGGTGTCGGGCAGCAGATGATGGGCAGTGGGGGTGGAGTGGGGTGAGGCGGGTTGAAGCCAGCAGACGCCCGTGACGTCAGCCCGACCCTCCCATGGGGGGAACCCGCTTCCCCGTGCCCTGCTTCCCCGTGCCACGCCAGAAGTACAGCGTGTTACGGAACGAACAGGGAGCTCTGCACAGACTCCCGCTCACAAAATACGACCGATGCTTATTGACGAAATGGCCGATGAATTGTTTGGTTTATGTTCTTCGGGCTCATTGCACTGTTTGCGGTATTTGAGCAGATTTAATGGCACAAAACACCCTTCCTCCTTATAAAACCTTCACTTTTGGTTGGTTATATTTCACAGTTATACTGTGTTGCCTTGACTTTAATGTCAGAGACAGATAATTACAATTGTAGCAGTTATCTCCCCTGGCCATATCCAGTGATACAACCTCATTTCACTAATTATTTTTTTGTGGTTGCTCTGTGTGCATGGGGGTCTATAGCTTTTCCCTTTGCAATCTGCTCAGATTTAAATACAGCAAAATAAGACTGCTGATTTCCATTTGTTCAGAGTGCACCTTACTCTGTCTACGACATCTCTGTTTGGAACACAGTGATGTCATAATAATGCTAGGTTGCTTCTGTATGTCATAACAGTGATAGATGGCTGAGTTATTGTGGTAATGTGAGCAAGACAGGATGCAAGGAGCAGGCCTGGGTGAAGCTTTTTGAGTGCTGCATTTAAAAAAGGAAAATAAAAACAACAACCACTCAAAGAAAGCTTTTACAAATTTTACATGGGTACTTTACTCCCACACTTGTGGACATAAGACAGTCTTATAAGCATTATCACTCTAAAGAACACAGTAGTTCTAGCAGTCAACTGTACACTGAAGTGCAGAACCCATAAATGCTGCTTTTACCCCTCATTTATTCAGAAGCTTAGCTGCTCCACTGGGTACAACTACCTTCACTCAAAACAGTCAAATATAAACAACATGACAAACAATTCTATGCATGCATGCATACACACACACACACACACACACACACACACACATATTGTATGTGTACTGCCAGGACAGCGAGGATTATGTCCTGGATTGTCTGGTCTTAGCAGCTATTGGCTAACATCGTTTAACGCTCGGCACTGACACAAGTGCATCAACTTCTCACTTGTCTAACATATAATATATATTTATTTAATTTGATATTATTAAAGATATTAATAATCAATTAAAGTGCCGAATTTGTTGATAGGCAGAGTACAAAGAAAAAAAAACGGAACATCTAATCTAACGATGAAGGTTCAAACTACCTTAACAAATACCTAATGTTACAGACATAGACAGGTTTGTCACAAAAGAAATGAATTGAAAGGAAAACAGGAAACCACACCTGTTTCTCCCAAGTTAGTCACAAGAAAACCAAGATAAAAGTTCAAAAAACCAAAGGACAGCCGAATATTCCAAAAAGCCAGGGGTGAAAATGAAAAATTGCCTGCGCACACCAAACACCAAGAAACACCAGGCCCAGAGATTCCAGAGATGGCATAGCTTAGATTGTTCTGTGTAGCCACACTGGGTATCTGGTGTGCTGTGTCATCAAGTAATAACGTAATAAAACTTTCAAAGGAGGGAAAACTCCTGGACACCCCATGTTTGTATACATTTAGAAGATCTTCAGCGTGACTATAATTGCTGAAGGATGTTCCTTTGATGTTTGTGGAGGGGAGAGGAGACAGATGGAGAGAGAACAGACAACATTCCTATGGTCAAACAGAGCAAGCCACTCAATAACAAGTGGTACTGGCAGGCTTATAAGCATATTCGCAAGACCTAATTATTCTATCTAATCAAAACTAGATATCCAACGATAAAGTTCTCAAACTATGGACACTTGCATTTTCCCCAGGACGCCCCCCTTGGGTCACTGTACATATGACATATACCCCAGTCGACATCTCCCGGTTATTAAACTTACAAATGACTGCTAAGTTTGGGCCATTACCCACTCTCTGAGACTAAGTATTAATCATTTGGTCACAGTCAAATTCTGCTGACAAATTTGGTTTGGGATATCCGATTTATGTTATCATCTGCTCACACACAACTTAGCTCTACATAGCAAATTTTGTGTATTCTTCCTAGTTGTTGCACTTGGCATTCCATTCAACCTGCTGGCTAGCTCTGCCACAGGGTGCACTTGGACTCTTGCAAGCTTATTAAGGGATGCTATTTGTCCGTAGATAGTTAGCAAAAGGAGAAGATTCATACTGGAATGTTCAAATCTGAAAAGAATCCCACAAAGACTGCCGACAGATCATATTTGGACAGATCTATGTCAAGAAATCAAATGCATGTTGCATAAAAAGGTCATAGTATGGTTAACGTGGACTACATATTTCACACCAAAGTTCCACCCAGTCTATAAAAGAGACTGAGATTCTGCTTCTTAAGGGCCATGGTATAAGCTAATATTCAATTTGAGAAAGAGGATAAAGAGCGAAATTAGTTTAAAAACGATAAAACAAATGTCTTTTCTTCCCTTCCCTAATAACACATGACGGATTACGGCGTCCATCGGAACACTGTGCCCCCAGCTCATGCTGCCGGAGCGCGCCTGTGCCTGTAATCGCGCGATCCCACCTCTCCCGCTCCCTAACCGTCTGGGCACCGTCGCGGTGGCTCGCCCGCGATCCTGGCATCTGCCACAGCCTGGCGGCGGGAGGTTTTATGGGAGCGCTTTGCGATGTCGGCCGTCTCTCTCTGGAGATGCATTAAGCTAAAACCAACAGCCCGGGCTAAATATAGCCCCGGTGGCAGAAGGGCAGTTTACACCCAGAATAGCAGGAGTGCCGTTTTGGCAACAAAGCTGGGAGTTTCACAGCAACCTAGCCAAAGCTTTTGTCCTAAAAAACAAGGCATGAGAGAGAAAAAAAAAAAGAAAGAAAAAAAAAACCACTTCCTCTGTAAACATACAGTGGGTTCAGTCTAAATCTGGCTGCTCCCTGACGCCGATCTTCCGTCATTTGAATCTGCATCCCCACGTGGCTCTTGTGGATTTTTGGCGGATAAATATTTACCGATGAGAGAAAGACAAACGCCGCATCTAATAAAACTGAAAGCGTCAAAAAAAGAAAAAAAAGAAAAAAAAAAGTCAATTCCGGACCTGGTCTTCAGGGAGCTCGTTGATAAACTGGAGTGACGCTCCCAGACGCGACAGACGGAAATTGGAACCTTACTCCTCGGCACTCGGGCTAAATGTGAAATTAAAAACACGGCCCCTTCCAGCGCACGCTCAAGATATTTCCAAAGGAAAAAAAAAAAAACCCTCGCTTACAATTCGTCTTCTAAAGGACAGAGATTAACAGATGCATTACCAGTTATAAACAATATGCACTATGTCATATCGAATATCGGGCCAACGCTGACTCTCATGCAAATAACAAAACAAAATTTAATTAGCAAATGACTTTTCTGACATTTTAATGATGATACAACTGTTATGCTTGGACAGAAACCAGTCCCCATACATTGAACAGGGAGAAGGGAAATGGGAAGAGAGAAGGGCAGACATAAAAAAAAAAAAGTACACTGTGACATACCTGCTGCATTCCGCCCATCCCCATCTGGCCCCGCCCCTGCGTGCCCATTGGATAGCGATGAGGGGCCGGTGAACCGTACGGCTGGCTGGAGTAAGGCCCACCCTGCTGCTGGGCATAGGGGATGTTGCCCATCCCGTAGAGCTGGGAGCGCTTCATCGCCATGAACTCCATGGACCCCACCTGAGGGAAGCACAAGCAGCAGCGCCGTTAAAATACTGCAGGGGTCGCTGTTGCGCAGTCACACAGATCTGACCATGAAGAAAAGCAGCGAAAACAACGCTAACTGAACAACCCTATCTCTGCCTCTTTCAAGGATTTTTTCCCCCTGTGAGCTGGCAGTAAATTCAGGGGTGTCACAAGGTAATGTGAGCCCATCAACAGAAATAGAGAAACAAGGGACCGGGGAGCAGATCGCATGGAGGCTGATGTTGCTGCTGGATGATTTATGAGGTTTGTCTGGGGTGTCATTTCCAGTGAGGCCGGGCCTCTCTGCCCTGTCACCCCAAGTCCCGCTAAGACGCCTCAATATTCACCTCAACAACATACCTGCTCACGCAGAAAGCAGCAACGCTCACCCTCAACAAGTATGTTCCTGTATTTATGAATTGCATTAAAATTAACAATGGTGATGGAACACACACAAACGCACACGCACACACATAGGACCAACAACTAGGCTGGTGTCACAGGATTTATGCATACAGGGGACCTCGCCAGGTCAGAAGGCCTTTTGAATACGAGGGAACTTGCCATTCACAGATTAATTAGGTTTTGAATATTTAGCCTACACCTACATTACAAGCAGTATTCCCTTTTCACAATCAATTATCACATAAATATACATTCATTTTTTATTTATTTATTTGGTATTATTACACAATACTTACATCTTCATTGCATTATCACATTATTTGCATGGATAAAATGTAGTCATGTAGTGTCATTTGCTAATTTCTCCTTTGTGCAAAAAGCATTAGTTGATGTACAATACAGCATTCTTATATTTTCTGGTTTGAAAGAACCCATATCTTCCTATACTCCAGGCACCAGCAGCTGTGTCCTGGACTGACCATTCCACCTCCCTGCGGAACCCCCCCCCCCCCCCCCCCCCCCCCAAATGTGCACTGCATCCTCTCAACCTTCCTTTAACTGGATGAACCTCCAACCAGTCATGTACAGAAGGCAGAGTCTGAGGATCTCCATGGACTACAAGTCCTATGATTCCACAGGCAGAAAGCCATTTCAAATCACATCACATCCCTTAAATGCCAAATTATTTTGGTTTCTCAATATTCAGGAGAGACTTCTTCAAAAAAATTAAACCCTGAGGGACATTCTGGGACAAAAACAATCTGCCACAATTAAACAGAAAAAGTTAGTTTTACATCTGCACCTGCCTACACAACAAATGCTGCTCAATGCAATACACTGATATATCTGCACAGTACATGGCCCTATCAAAGACCATAGATATTTCAGCATTTCCCCAACCTCATATTCACACACATTCACATGTAAGCATCTAGGAATTACATTTCTGAGGTCTCAGAGTGAGAAATTCGCCAAGCATGCTAATAATTCAGTTTATGATCAAATCTCATGTAACGCATTCATGCAATGAGAAATAAATGTAAAGAACAAGAGGAAATTAGTTCCACGTAGCAGTTAAAGGGATAGCTACTTCACTTTCTGTGGTTTTTTATTATTTCAGTTTTAGTGCATGTTTTCAATTGACCCAAGCGGTGTTTGTGTGTGATGAAGATTATACTGAATATTCAGAGAAGCTTCTGACAACTGGCTGACTTTACAGTGGCATAAAGCAAGAAAACACCATTCAAAAAAACTCCAAAGCAGCATACAGTGAAGTAATGCCTCTAGAGATAATTATGTATATTACCCAATTATTCTTCCAAACATTTTGTTTAATATTATTTTTGGTTGGAACTATGCAAACTGAAGCAGCTACACTCAAGTACAGAATACCAGCATAATATTAAAACTGATATTTATGTGTGTAATTGTGCAAACGGGCTGTAAAATTAATCTGTTAATATGTACAACCGCTGGAAACATAACATCACTGTACAAACCGCTGTGGAGTCACTTAAAATGTATTTTCTCATTTTAGAAAGAAAACAACCCCTTTAAAATTAAGAAATAACTCCAACAATCAAGATGTTGTTTTGTCATAATTGGACCTTCAATGTGACCTCAGTCTTTTCATTTTTATACCAGGCATTTTTATATTGCTGTTAACTGCAAATGATTTCTAAGGAACAGAACTGACACTATATAATATGCCTGCATATGTGTGTGTGTGTGTGTGCGCGCATGAGTGTGTATGTGTGTGTGTGTGCATACATAAGAAAGCTTGTGGGAGCGTAGGCACGTGCATGTGTGTTTTTTCAGAAAATCTATTGTAAGACATGTCTGTCTATGTGTCTCTTATTTTTTAATTTGGCATCTCACATAGCCAAATGCATGCCGCTCCTGTGTGGCTGCCAGTCACAGTTGGCACTGGCATTCAATCCCAGATCAATCTGAGACTGCGGTGCTCACTGATGCACTGCAAGCAGCGCTTTTACTGAGTGACCTACCCAGCAGCCCTGTGCATGTGTCTCTCAAACAAGAAGACTTGCCCTGACTGGCCAGAGCACAAATGGGAGAGTGCCAAGCCCTACCCTGGACTGGGGAAACACTGGGAAAGACTGCTGGGCTCCTGGGTCTACTTCCACAGATAACCAGAATAACCCTAATGCCTGCCCAGGTCTTACTTCAGCCTTATGACCCCTTATGCCTGCCCTGGTCTCACTTCAGCCTTATGACCCCTTATGCCTGCCCTGGTCTCACTTCAGCCTTATGAACCCTTATGCCTGCTGTCGAAAGCTTAGAGAGTCAGGTTCGACAATCTCACACAGTGCTCACAGGCAGACAAGAGCACATCAATCACGGGGTTACCATCACACTGTGAACATGAAATGATTTGAACAGGGTTACCGGCACTCACTTCAACATGACCACAGTGGGGGAATCACAGATTATGTCAAAGTAAAGAAATCACATTGGCCTGAAAATTACTGTTACCCTTTGCTTGGTCTGCGCCTCACAGTATTGAAATAGACACCGGCACCAACTGCCTCACCACGATCTCAATATAAACAGACTACTGGTAAGAATAGTCTGAAGACTGTGCCTGCAAATCTCAAGGCATACACTTGTAATTATGCAACTTCTACTTTGTTAAAGAGCAGGCAGCACAGCCATAATGCTCATCATTTTTCAGAATGATAAAATTGCTGTTCACCGTAAAAGTCGTCTACAAAAGTTCCTTCCTTTATGCCACAGGGAAGACAGCCCACAGTCTAGTGAAAAGACAACATTCTCTGAACTTGTCCTTGCGGAAGGTCGTTACTGTTAGTGCTCGCTTCTCCTCTCTCCTTCTCTTTGAATCTCCGTCCCTATCTTTCAGTCTGTTTCTCTTTCAGTCTCTCCCCCACTCGTTCTCCACTGGGTGAGTGTGAGGGCGCTCTCAGCGCTTACAGCCAGTGTCTGCAGCCCATCCTGTGTATGAGAGTAAGGGAGGGGGGGACGGCGGGGCATGCGATTATGCTTATGGCCGCGCTAATGCTTACACTCGCGCTTATGCTAACGCTACGCCTGCACTCACTGCTGAGGCGCAGTAACTCAAGCAGCAACAGGAGAGGAGGCGGCAGCAGCTAATCGAAGGCCATTTTTCCTCTTTTCTTTCTGCCAGGAAAAAAAAACCAAAACACCGCTATTAAATATGCATTCAATTTTACTTATTCTGGGAAATTGCCCTTTTTAACAGACTTCCCCCCCCTCAACTTGGAAGTTTTACGACGCCAGTAACCGGAAACGAAGCCACATTTCTCAGCATTACTTATAAATTAACAATAGCTATTTACTGCAATGAATTGCAAAAGATGAAATATGTATGCTCGTTAATAAGGAAGACTATTAAAGCGAAGCATCCCTCTGGGCTCAGAGAGCCTCCTCGCCATCCGTCAGCCTTTCCCATGATGCAGCGGGAGACTCTGGCCAGTTTACCTGGTTTCTACTTAATTTCCCATTCAGTGCGGAGAGAAAGGAGAATGGGATCCTCCATCCTAATAACAGAACCCACAGCAGTATAACAAGTTCACACAGGGCACATACAGCCACCAGCACCCAGGCCACAAGGTTTCCATCAAAACGCTTTACGGCCGCTTACTGATTCTGAGGCAAGAGTCATCGCTTCTTTAATGTGCAATTTTATCTTTCTGAAAACAAAAACAGGTCCCCTGACCTTCTATCCTTCAGAAATGATTATATCCTCATTAAAAATCACCTGAAAATAAATTAAGCTGAGAAATTGATTATATTATTAGGCCGTCTGTTGGCTCAGCAGGAAATTCTCAAAGTTAATTAGAAAAAAATAGATTTTCATTTCAATTTTTCTCCCCCCACACAAATATACTGTCACTTACTTACACACAGGCAAACACAAACACACATACACAGATAGGTATTAAGTGAGCAGAGGAATGTCATAGAAGAGAGATAGGGTGAGAATGAGAGAGGGAGGGAGGGAAGGAGAGAGAGAGAGAGAGAGAGAGAAGAAGAAGAAGCAGACATTGGAGTGGTTATTGTTATTGTAATGCCTGTGCTGCAGGTAGAATGAGTCTCGTGACCTTGGCCCCTCTGTAATAGGCTTCGTTTGATCCTGTGACCCTGCCGGGCCACCGTCCAGAAACGCTCCAGGGTCAGGCTCGCTGTCCAGCATTTCCAATCACGCAGGATTCTCAGTTTCAATCAGGGAATGGATAGTGCACATGTGGGACCAGCAGAGCAATCAGCAAGCCAGCGCGCGCTCAGCTCACAGAGTAGAAATGGTTTACCTGTGTGAAGCAAACTCACAGGGTAGGAATTATTTACCTGTGTGAAATCAACTCAAGGTATATAAATGGTTTACCTTTGTATAGTCAGCTCATAGTGTACAAATGGTTTACCTGTGAGAAGTCAACTCAGAGAGTAGGAATGGTTTACATGTGTGAAGTCAGCTCCATAGTATGAATGGTTTACTTAAGTGAAATCAGGTCACATAGTAGGAATAGTTTACCGATGTGAAGTCAGGTCACACAGTAGGAATAGTTTACCTGTCTGAAGTCGGCTCATAATATAGAAATGGTTTCCTTGTGTGCAGTCAGCTCAGTGTAGGAATGGTTTACCTCTGTGAAGGCAGTTTATTGACGTTTTAAATCTGTGTACAGTATGTTTTTGTATTCTGATGCGTTGAAAAGTGATTTGCATTTCCACCGCTCTCCACATGATGGGTGACCTTTGTAGGTTAATTTTTCATTTTATTTTAATAGTTTTAGTTAAATTATTATTTTTCACATTTTAAAACTCTTCTCGCAATTGATGTTTATTGAATCACATTAAAATCACGTTGCTGTGTACAAAAACAAGGGTGGTACGCACTGAATATAAAAAATAGCTGCACCAAACTGCATGTTACCCCAGGAACTTGTTGCAGTATCATTGTATTTAGTGTTTGCAGTAAATGGAGGCATTTAGCCTCGACTACTATATAGTGATCTCATATTCATGGCCCTGCTGCTCAAAGAGTTCACCTTCTGGGGTTTTTTATATTATTTTAGTTTTAGTGTATGTTTTTTGATTGGCCAATTCTGACAGGGGAAAGTCAGTCTGACTGAAGTATTACCCAAGTTTCCCAGCTGAATTGTCCTTAAAGGGACAGTTCACTTTCAGGGTTTTTTTTAATTTAAATATTCAATTCCACTGTGTGTTCGTATTGGCCTAGACAATTTAGTAAACTGAAGGCTATTTCATACACTGACTAATGACTTAAAGGAACTCCAAAACAGCCTGTACTGTGACATTAAACACTATACCTCCAGGTTGCATGTATGTATATTAACAGATTATTCTTTAAATACAGTTCTGTTAAAAGTACACATTATATTACTAGGAATGTATAAACTCTGTGGGCAAACTGAAACACACACACAAAATGTGGTAATGTAAAGAAATTAAATAAAACAAGAAAAACCCAAAAAGTAAACTCTCCCTTTGAGGACAGTTCCGCTGCTTAGACTTGGGTAATTCTTCAATCTAAATGACTAACAACAGAGGACTTTCCCCTGTCAGGACTGACCACAGTCCTGGGATAGTTAACTAACAGTAATTAATTACAGGAGTGTCATTAACTGCTTGTGATAAATAACTTTGTGTTCATCAGGCCCTGTCCTCCATGTGACAGCAAAACACAGACTCAACACCCCTATTGCAGACAGAACCCCTATTGCAGACAGAGCCTCTACTGCAGACAGAACCCGTCCTGCAGACAACACCTCTACTGCAGACAGCACCCCTCCTGCAGACAAGACCTCTATTACAGGCAACACCTCTATTGCAGACAGAACCTCTACTGCAAACAGAATCTCTATTACAGACAGAACCTCTACTGCAGACAAAACCCCTACTGCAGACAGAACCTCTACTGCAGACAGAACCTCTTTTGCAGACATAACCTCTACTGCAGACAGAACCTCTATTGCAGACATAACCTTGATTGCAGACAGAACCCCCTACTGCAGACAAAACCTCTCTTACAGACAGAACCCCTACTGCAGACAAAACCTTTACTGCAGACAGCACCTATACTGCAGACAAAACCCCTCCTACAGACTGAACCTTTGCTGCAGACGCCTGACTCGTGATGCATTCCTATCACACAATGCTGTGGAGCGCTACACGTCGGAACATTCTTTTACCTGCTGCCTCTGCTCAGTGCCACAGGGAAACAAGCTATTATTTCCTCCATTTTAGAGAAACTGATGAATTCATTTTTATTCCCTCATAACCCCCCAAAGGAGCACGGCACACGGCAAAAACAAGACATGTTCCCTTTTCTGGCTTAATTAAGGTCTCAACTATTTTTAACAAAAACTTTGCAGTTCCGTATTTTGAGACATTACAGCGTCTCCCACAAAGTCCAGCTGCAGGCAGCTCTGGGCAGATATGAGCTGCTTGTCGCGAGGAAAAACAACCGAACCGCCATTCGCCTTTTTAAAGCCTCGATCGCCCGATTTCGGTTTCCAGCCCTCACTTCCTCTTTCCCCGGCACACGACGGGTATCGCGGCGACTGCCACGCAGGGCCATTTTTCCGCCGGTCTCTCGGGCATGCGGCCGGTGCCGCGGGAGAGATGTTGACGGATGTCTGCGCCGCGACGGCAGCGATCCGATTGGCCGATAGCGACGCGTCTCTCTTCTCCCCGTCACGCTCCATGCGAGCGCTCCCCCCCCCCCACCCACCCACCCACTCACCCACCCCTCCGGCCCCTGCCGCCCCGCTCGCTGCTGCATTTATTTAAATATGTGATATGTAAGCAGTCATAAAATAAATGTCATAAACGCTGTGGAAAAAAATGACACGGGGACAGGTCATTATGCAGAACGCGCTCCGGAGCCCGAGACCGGCTGTTCCGTCACGGCGAACGCGCCCCGAAGCTGAACAGCCAGGGAACAGCAGCAGGGCGGAGGCCTGGGCATCACATACGGATACGCAAGACAGCCATCAGAATAAAAAGAACCGCCGTGTAAACTACACACAACGGACTCCATTCTGGTTCTTTCAATCACACTTAACAAAACAGGAAAAATCCCCTTTATTTAATGCAAATGTAAAATGAACATTTTTATTATAAGTACATACATATGTGATTATACAGAGCTATACTCGTGGGTATTTTCACTATAAATTACACAATGGTTCCCCCATTCACAGTACACCTGATTTATTGTTTCACAGAGAAGAGGTAACTTTCAAAACCTAACTGAGCCGGTCCACCTGATCATCCCTTTCAGAAAGTAGCACAACGCTATTTCAAAATGGCTCATCCCCCAGACAGAATTCCCTGTCGACTGCCAATGCCAACACAGTCTTCTACACATCAACTTCATCAGGTTTTATAACTATTTTCTGGACTGACAGATGGCTTCATTATTCTCCAAGAGGAATTCCCTAAGGAGTTCTACGCTTTCAATTTCACTGATGGGTTCCCGAAATGAAGGATAATCCAACTGACCCTGCTAAACTCCATTAGAAGACTGTCACAAACAAAAAGTACATGGTACATTCGAGCATAATGCCAATGCAATATTTTATTTCTGCATTATATACATTTTTTAAAACATATTTTATATTGCACTTGATATATATTGATTTTAAAACTGAAAATACAAATCAAACCAAATCAAAGCAAAACAAGATAAAACAACTGAAACAGTTAATAAAATAGTTTTCTTTAATGCCATCAATGTGTGCATTTATCGAAATGGGACTGAATGCCTTTACAAATTACTTCACCAAGAGATAAAAAAGAAGTCACCTTTATGAGAGAAAATAGTTAAGAAACCACTGAAGTAAAACTTTTTGGGACAGAGATATTTTTATATGGCAGTACTGGAGAAATAGGTCAATCATGTAAAAAATAAACATCCTCAAGAAACTAGCAACAAGCAGAGTGAAGTGACTGCCTTTTACAGACTCATCATTATGCAAAATTCAAACTAGAAAGCAGCTAACTATTTTCTGGAAAACTAGTTTTCGTTCATGTTCTGAGAAGGTAAATATTACTATAAAAATACAACTGACTTGTTTGGCTTGAATTCTAATTCAACATTATGCATGGTTATTTTTAGAATCTTTTACTTGATATGACAATGATAACAGCTTTTTAGACCACATATAATGGATAACTATGTAACTAATTTTATGATAATGGAATTTTTTTAAGAGTTAACAGAGAAGAATTTGAAACATGACTGCATCTGAAACGGTTGTCTGCCTTAGAAGGCAGCACTCGAAGGCAGCATTTTCACTATTTTCACAATTTTGCACACTTTGTAGGCATGTCCCATACTGAAATCATCAAAAAATGCGTCCATTTAAGGCGCTTTATTTTAATTAAATTAACGCAGCATCGATGCATCTTTCATCAGATAGGATATGCCTTCGCGATTACCTCTGGCTTACCTCTTACTTCCGTTAAAATAATCCTGTTTTGGGTACTTATCTCCAGCCAGTTAATATCTGTTGCAGTGGACATTCGGGGGTTTATGCCCTCCTGTTGCCATTTTATCTGAACCTCGCATCTGGGCCAGGTGTTGTCTAGGCCTTTCATGTGTGCAGGGTCTGATGTCTTGGTCTTGCAGCTCATCTGGCATTTTTACATTTTCATGCCTGACCTTTTTGACAATTTGGCTGTCTTTTGGTTTTTGAACTTTGATCTTGGTTTTCTTAGGACTAATTGGATAAAAAAAACAGGCTGTGGTTTAGTATTATCCTTCATTCATTTCTTTTGTGACTTAACCGGTCCATGACTGTAATATTTGTTGTTTATGGTAGTTGAACTTCGTCTCTAGATTAGACGTTGTATATTGTTGTGACTTAATAAATGTCTTAATTTTACACTGGTTGTGAGTTGTACATTTTAGTAATGTTGATCAAACAGGTTGCTCTATCAACAAATTGGGTGATTTAATTGATAATTAATATCTTTAATAATAATTACCCAATTAAATCAAATAAATATGTTTTATATGATGGATAAGTGAAAACAAAACTGTCCAATATGGTTGAAGAACATGTCATATGAACCAGTTTGGTTGAAGCATGTGGAAGCCTTAAATCCAGTTTTCTCTTGCACCCAAGCACATACAATATTTTCAGAAATGTCATGGATTTCATGTTTTCAACTTAGTAGATGGCCTGTAGAATAGCCAATCTTTTTAGAAAAAAAGTTTACGAGTTGAAGCAGGTGAAAAAACAGTGCCATCATCATCTGATCATCAATGGGTGTTAAAAAGTATCATTTGCATTACTAACAAGATGTGGTAAGTCTGATCTCGTGATTCAGACCATCCTGCCAGATTCTACAGATTATTGTTTGGTCCAATTTAAACCTGTCATAAACAGACACAAGTGATATTCAGCACTGCCAGAAGCCTAGCCAAGCAAATGGATTACTGCAAGTCTGACGAAATGGACAACGGAATAAGAAGCCAAAAAACTGCAAAACTATGCTACATCGTTGTGCCTTGGACCTGCACTAGTCTAGGCATGGCCACCCTGGTATAGAAAGGCTTGCCCTTCAGCATGGATTACAGGGTGTAAAACAGTCCCTGGTTATGGAAAGGTGCATCAGAGGAATACTAGTTCCTCAGATATAGTGCCCTAACATGAGTTTGAGTAGTACAGTGGTGCATAAATTGCAATGGATGGGGAGGGGGGGGGGTAAGATTTGTTAGACAATGATAAATAAATTTTAAAAAACCATGGGGTCAAAATAGAGCTTGTATTCCAATGTGGTTGGATGACTTCTTATGACTTTTTACTTATGACATAAATCAGATGAAACAAGTTCAAATGAAAATCCACACAGACATACAGAAGCACTTTAAAAACCAAAGCATGTCCCAACTGCTCCACAAGCCCACCGAACCCTTTGGTACCACTGTATCGATTATGGTAATGTGATCTACAAAATGGCAAACAAACGTGCTCTGACCTACAGCTGACATTATAGTAACCTTTGCATGTTTATCCTACAGAGTCAAAGATGTTCATCAAAAAGACAAAGCCAGCATCACACACAATGCAAGCTCCTCAGATACCTCACACAATCGCTGGCCCTCACAAAAACATACCCCATTGTTTCCCAGGTCAAATTACCCAACGTAAATTTGTGCATGATTATTCATTTCTGCAGTCGGACATTTTCACTTATAAATCTTCGTTTTATACTCATTTTGGTGGTATTATCATCAAATTTGAACCAGAATTTGTCCAGCATTGTGGCTATGGCTGCATTGTGTTTCTAGGCCCCCAGGCACAGCCACAAGCATCTGCATCCACACAAAAATAAATTATCTTTTAGGTGAGAAGAAACATTTTCACTGTTTGAGCTTCTGTTACTTTGTTTCACCAATATTCAGATTAAATATTGAAAAACAAGCTCCCAATGGTTACCTTTCGGAAGAGACCAAGATTATGCCTGCAGTCAAAAGGGTTCAAGAATAGTAACAATTCTGTTTTGGGGATGTCATTTCCAGGCCGAAAAAGGGGGTGCTGCAAACCCATCCATGGATTTGTCTGTATAATGTTCAAGTTCACATTCATCTCTGGAGGATTCATTGCCATTTTTTGTTATTGTTCTAAAGGACACATCAGCAGGGAAACACACATGACCTTCTTTTAGAGGAATGAAGACAGAAGTATGACTCGGCCTGAGAAATCAATTTGCAGAACTACCAGTTGTATAAAAATTAATATTTTCAATGCAAAATTCTAATAACTTCACATTTAGTTTTCATACAATAATTAGGTTAATTATAGCAATTTGCAGTGTCATTCTAATACTGTCTACTGTCAGTATGACCTTAATATTTTTCAGTAAATGATTTATTTGTTGTTAGTCTCTGTATTATTGCTCTTGTTATAATACATACACAAATTGGCCCACAGATTTGAGCTACCATCTTATCAATTTGAGCTACCAAAAACACACTATTGGTAGCCCAATTCAGCAACCATTTTTTCAAAATAAGCATAAGGCCCTGCAGAACATCAATCAATCTACTTTAACAACTGAGACAACTATGATTGGATATAGCCATAATATTGCCATATTATTGCAATTTAGCCACTGCTAAAAATGCAATAATGACAATATTATGGCTATATCTAAGACCCTCAGGCTTTTCTGCCTCTCCATGCACTCTAAACTGCTTAGGCTACTATTAGCCTAATTGCTCAAATAAACCACCACAGTGTAATAATAAATTAATAAACTTTGGTACAGACATGTGTAATTTCATGCAAACACAATATCATAAACAGATGATACATAGCCGGGGACAGGGGTCTTAGGTATGATAAAATGTTAAGATGGCCTCCATATCTAAGCTCACATAAATACTCTGGCATAACAGAGAGGGGCTTTGTCAGGTCACGGTCTTATAGTCGTCATATCCATATTTTCTCACGTCCTCTTTTCCACCGTTCTCAGATCTCCTCCAGCCGAGTTCCTAATTACCAAATTGCGGGTTTAATTAAAGTAAATGACACGCCTCTGTGCCAGGGATGACCGGTTACATGCCGTCGGGGCCGCTGTGGACTCCACTCTCAATTTGGCTTTTATCCGTCTGCCTAAATCATTCCCGGACACCTCAGCACATGGTCACTTTCCCTAATTAAGGCAGGCGGGTCTGTCAATTACGTAATTAAGGGGCAGTGGACATCCCAGATCCCAGGATGCGCTCTGGACCGGAGAGGCCAGGCCTGCTGAACGTGATTTGAGTAACTGTGGCGGATATTGCAGAAGGAGCAGGCGGCGAAACTGGTGGATGCCGTAAAAGCACAGGCAATGACCCAATGTCTGCATTCTGCAGCCCGCTCCCCATCGCAATGAGGGAAAATACTTAGGTGCACGCTAAGGTTTAGCAGTGACGTTAACCATTTTCCCCCAAAACAATGGAACAGCCTCCATTTTCCTCCTTGAAGGTACAGATGCAGAATCTCTCTGGAGGACCCACATAAGTCAAAACACAACAGAACTCAGGGGAGAGAATGCTAAAAATCCAGACTGGTAGGTGATTCAAAGAGAATGTATGTCAAGCTTCGAGCTCCTGAAGTGCTGGTAAAGTGCAGTCAGTGCCAACGGGCAATGGCAACGTCTACCGAGCTCCCTCTGCGCACCTGCACACCATGAGAAACCCTCCCCCCCAGAAACAATCCCTAATAATAATTTATAATAATCTTCCACAGAAACAGGTCAGTTTCTAGCAAACATCCAGCTCTCCTCTCTCCTCTCTTACCCAGGAGAGACATGTCCTTTTCCATAGCCTCAGGGAAACTGGCAGCAGGAAAGAACACCCATGGGAGGGAGGGGGAGAGAGAAAGAGAGAGAGAGATGAAGGAATTCCCTGTTCCCACACTCCCAGCTGCACGTGGCTAATTTCCATATGTGAAGGTCACAGCTCTGCTGCCACAGAGGTGAAGAAGGGGAGGAGATTGTTGCACACTGACACACCCACAACAGCACTCCAAATCAGCGGCACCACAACAGCCCCAACAAACCAAGCACTACGCCACACAAATGCCTCACAACACGTAACAACCAACAATTCGCAACACTGCATACTAGGGAATAACCAGCAGTGAAAATAACCAGCAGAGATTATAACCAGCATGGAAAATAACCGGCACATGAAATAGCCACATTGAAAATACTCAGAAAAGAGAATAAACAGCATGGAGATTAGCCAATGTAGAGGTCAAAACACTTCAGCACAGGCAGTCTAGGGACCTGCTGCAGGTCCACTTATTAATCCCACTCTAACATCCTGCAGTAACAGCTTATTTTGCATAACTCCACAATCTATCCTTCTGCAGGAATACCGCCTACAAGGTTTCACTTCACAGCTTAGCACCAGCAATATAAAATTCATGTCCCACTGCATCTGGCACGATGTACCACCCTCATAGAACTAACTTTCGCAAGTTTTGGGTCACAATCAAGAAGAACCCATCTCTGAAAAAACAGACAGCAGTACAAACAATATTAAACCTTTCTGTAAAGACAGATCGTTTTATTTGCATAACCGCTTCTATAAGCACCCAAATACTAATTATTATTTCACAAATATCCATTTCAGCAGCCCACAGAATACAGCTGATCTAGAATGAATTATCCTGCAATTAATGAATTAACATTTTGTAATATAACCTAGGAACAGCAGAAAAGACATTCCCAATAGTATGAGCCGGAGCTATTCTCTTGTTATGAGCATGCAATGACTCAATAGCATTGTGGCATGCTGTATTATTTTCAGTCTCTGGACAGCCTTATGAAATGAGCAAATACCACCCAACGTCTCTCCTGGTCTCTGAGCACAGTTAAAGACTGGATGGATCCACAAGGGCTTTTATTTATTTAATGCGTGATTGCATTAGTACTGGAGGTGTTTTCTTTATCGCCTGCTCCACAGAAATAAAAAGCTGGAACAACATTCCAACAGGAGACACACACTTTAATGGAAACCACCTCTGCATCTGCTTCGCTACATGAGGAAAGTAGGAAAGGAGCGAGAGAGGGAGAGAGAAAGAAAATGCACGACAGAGAAAAAGAGGAAGGCACAGAGGGAAAGAATAACAGGATAGGAGGCGCTATAAGGAGAAGGGAGAGACTAAAAGGAAAGGAGAAACATCGTCCTCTGTGCCAGCATAGTGAAGCAGCAAGAACAGGAAATGGACTGACAGAAGGAAATTCCAACAACAGGTGAGGGGCACCAGTCTACATACATATTCACCTCCTCTCCATGCTGCTACAATGGGCTTAGCCAATGACCGCATTGCATGGTCTCTCCACAGTACAAACATACGCAGAATCAACCAATCTCTGTCCCTTTAATCGAGTATGGGCCTTGAGTTGAGACATTGAATACAAATCTCATACACCAACCCACAAGCCATTGGTTTCGGTCACCTTAATATGAATTTCACAACTGCTGATCTCCAAACTGTGGGGCAAAAAGACAAACAAAAACAAAGAATAAAAGGTAACAAATTATTAAATAGCAAAATGATTACCCAAACCTGTGTCTGCACTTTAGTGCAGGCTACAGTTTCATAGCAAGAACCACTCTGAAACACATGAGCTAAATCAATGGCAACAAAATGTATTTCTCTTGGTCACCCACCAAAAGTTATACAAAGTGAATAATAGGAAATGCTGTGTTTCATGTCATTTTACATGTGTCCACACAGATTTTACAGTCCCCTCAAAATAATGTACAGACCCTGCCATGTAAATGGTAAATGACAGATTTAAATTAAATAACTTGCCCTCAGAAAATTAAAATAGGGAGCCGTACTCCCACTTGTTTATTAAGATGTCACAATTGTTTACTCTGAGCCAGGTTTCAAAGTCAAATGACTGAAATTGAAATTTAATTTTTACAGATTTTTTTGAAACACAAAATACTATTTGAAAAAATGATTAATATCAGACACTACACATAAAAAGATCCTACAAAAAATATCCACTGAAATTTCCACAAAAATGCATTGTATATTCAGCCTTTGTGATGAGCGTATACACTTATGCTAACCGAATGAATGGAGACGCACCATTCATTCTGGTTCATGAAGCAACATGGTTTCATGAACTAACATTCCATTTCAAACTGATTTAGTCCATTAACACTTAATCTCTTCCACGGTCAATATACAGGATTTACACTGTGTGACATTACATTCACTGCAGCATACGTTCACTGACTATAAAACATATGTTTTGTAGGTAACTGAATTTGTTTATGTGGATAGATGTTTATGTTTACTGTAGATTATTCTTTATAAATCCCGCAAAAAGCCCCATTGAAATGGTCATCTCTTTTACAAGAAAGATTTAGCCCAGAAAGCAGCATACAAATAATAAATTATATAAATTTAGGACAGATTTGAGTGTGATTCCAGAAACTTTCCTATATTTTAAATTCCAAATTCTACAACAAACTCTCAAACTCTGTGGAACATTCAGCATGGGTTTTTATTTGTACTAAAATTGTATAATGTATTCTACTGCATCACACATTATATTACATTGCCATCCATCAAAAAATATTTCAGCTGTTATTTGAAAGACTGGATATAAGATAGACATAACCAAAATTCTGGTATTAACATATAACCTAGGTTAAGCACATTCCACACAACAAATGTGGGTAATTTAACATGCAGCATAATTTCCCACATATAACGCTGATGTTCTGAAACACCTTAGCAATCAAAGCAATGAATATCTGTAATGTTATGTTATGGTATTGTACTGCTCAGCGATTACTCTGCAAAAAAAGAAATACGCTAACTGAGCACTGTTAAAGAATTGACAATGTGGCACAAGGAATATTGCAAACACATCACTTCCATTGACACTCAGTAATGGAACAAAATTAAATTACCGTACAAAAATAAAACCTTTTACACAATTTTTGTTTAGCCTACACCGTACATTTATTACATTATCCAGTGAAATTATAATCTATTTACAAGGGGGCCTGGGCCAAGAAGGCAAATTGTGTTGTGAGATCTGAGCAAAGAGATAGGCTTAATGTGTTCATGTATAACAATCATAAATTAAAAATTATATATAACACTGCTTGGTAAAAATTAGTGATCTGTGTCTAGTGTTGACCGGTTCATGTGGCGCTGAGTACCCGACCGTCACCTCTGCAGAAGTTCAGCGCTTCTATTTACATCAGCGGCCAATGGCGAGAGAGAGTGCTAATCACGTGGCATATTTGATGTCACCTGGAGGCAGCTGTCTGGAGACCATTACTGCCAGTTTACCTCCACAATTCAAACTCAAAAACCTTGAAAAAAGGATCCGAGCGACTTCTCCAGCGCATGTGGTCAGAGCGCAGTACACACCTGCCGCGCGCTCAGTCTTCATGTAAGCTGCACCGGTGAAGTGTACATTTATAACTAATCATACAGAAAGGCTCAAGGGTTTTTAATAGACTGGTCACGAATACATTGATTTTAAAAATGCAGACGTGTTCAATCGCGCAAGGAATACCTACAGTGTGCTTGTGTTCAGATAGAGGCAGCGCTTCGCCCACCGCGATTCCACAACGTGTCCACAATCACGTCTGCGATACTGCGAAATCCGTCTAATCCGTCAACTGATTCTTTTCACTATTCTTAAATTTTGACGTTGCAACTGAACAAATTTGGAGCTATTAAACATTTTAGCCATAACTGCGGCAGCAATACAAAAATAAAAATGCCCATGAGAATACCCCACATAAAACCGTAGGGTATAAATATTAATTTGGTTTATATTGCTTCAATTGCCGAATACTGAACAGGCAACTTTCCAGAATGTTCCATATTTGTAAGTGAACATCGAGATAGTTCTGGCGACCTAATAACGGAAATGCATATGGATATTTTAAACAGGAAGGAGTACATAGTGATATGCACTGTTTATTCATCAGTAAAATCACGCTTAGAACTGAACTGATGCTCCTGCAATTTCATGTTGAATCAAGAGTGGGTATTCACGTGCACACATGGTAATGAATAAAATTGCTTCTTGGCATAGAACGTGCAAAGAATTCACGGGCAAACAAAGTTGGGGTGGGGGGTTGCAAGGGGTTCCAAGTCCTCAAAAAAACTGCACATATCGCAACATGGGACACTTGATCCCAGTGCACAAGCGATAAACAAACATGCCAACTGGCAAGCCATCATTGCCAGTATCTATCGTTAATAAATGGGTGTTACTTACCTGCGGTCTGTTGATGCCTTGTCCATTGTTCCCAGGACTGATTGCAGGGTGATTCCTTTGCTGTCCACCCCAGCCATGGGCTGCAGACCCATACTGAGAACTTAGGTCTTTGCCTAACCCCATGCCTGCTTGCTGTTGCTGCTGTGCAGTGGCACTATTAAAATCGTAGCCACTGCCATAACCCCGCATCATCGGACTGGGGGAGGTCAACAGCTGGTTCAGGGTCGGGGTGGCTCCGGGAGGGTGCTGATTTTGCCCTGGAAATCTCTGAAACCCACCGACACCGCCACCAGAAGCGGAGGCAGCTGCCATCGCCGTTTTTCCCTGGGTCGATGCAGAGCCGCTACCCGGGCCGATCAACATGTTACTCCCCTGTCTGGAGGAGCTCATGACGCCGTAGCCTGCGCCGCCATAGCTCGCACGGTAGTTCGGGTAGTGATTGTACTGGCTGTTGTGGTACCCTTCGTGAGAGTTTTGCGTTGGATCCATGCTGTTGGGAACCGAAGAATGCATTATACTCATCACCGGGCTTTGTTGTCCGCCATGTTGATCAAAGCAGGGCCCTCCTCTAGCATTGCCATAATAATTATTAAACTCAGAGACAATGCTGTTGCCCCCCGCACTTTGCGGCTGGTTATTGATGCTGCCGCTGTTGTTCGTTGGTCCCATGCTGGCGTGCTCGTACCTGCCACCCACCTGGTCCGCCGATTTGCAAGGAAGAGTCTCTTCACTTTTTCTCAGCATTTGCTGCGGCTCGACCTGGTTTTCCAAAATATTCTCCTTGAACCCATGTGTCTGGTTCTCCGCCTCCCCTTGTACCGGTGTTTGGCTGTTGTTGATGTTGTTTTGAATTTGCCGTTGATGCTGCTGAAATTGATTAAATTGTTGTTGTGGCAGTGCGTGTTGGTGAAGAGGAGTATCGCCACCAATATTTTTCAGTTTGTGATTCGCTATCATACCCGTCTCCATGCTAGAGGCAGCGGACAAATTCGACGAGGTCACGGATGAGGAGTTATTTCCACCGTCATTTTCCCGTGGATCAGAATTATTACAAGCTGAAGAAGCACGCGTTGTATTGGCCATGTTCATCTCATTATGGCGATGGTGATCTACATTATTCATAGTGCTAGTCCCATCTCCAGCTCCTAGCATCGTTCCAGATCCCTGTGCCGCCCCTCCTTCTGACTTCACGGAGTTTAATTCTTGACTCAAACTACTAGGCAAATTAGGATTTTTATTATTAGAAGTCGCAGGAGCAGATGCCACTTGCGCGGCCATAGTCACTACAGCATTTCAAGCTGGGACCCTGGTGCGCTAGGAAGCACGCTAGCTGTCTGACAAAAACGATAGAAGAGGAAAACTGAACGAGAAGAAATAGCTTTAATGAAAACAAAAGCGAATGCAAGTAGGCTATGTATCAATTATGGTGGCGGTCAGACGCTGAACGCCTCGTCAACAGCTAACACAGTAACGGAAAGAGTGATTCCATGTCTAAACTTTTTGCCTAGATTTAAATGAAACTTTCTCCCATTTTCTGTCCCTAACCCGGATATAAGCACATGCATGTCTCTCGGAGCCGCTGTGGCCCAGCATGGCATGAGAGCTAGAGCTCCAACAGCTATTATCCGGCGCTCTCGAGAGAGGGAGTCACATGGAATATGTGGAATGGAGTTCTCAACTCCGTGGTAGAAAATATGTCCGGTGGTTGAATTTCAGTGACTTGCTGATATTTCAGGATTCATGTGTTACCGTGTTTTCTATAGCCGCCTCATAGCGGTGTTTCATATCTCACAGTTGAGATATTACTTTTAGGCCTATTAAATTTTGCGGTTCTAAACTGAATGAAAGTGCAGTAGCCTATTCACTAGGTCAAAACGATATTTAACAATAACAATATTTAAACGGTGAGCTAAAGATATCAAACATGCTCATGTACAATTCACATATCACTATTAACGACACGTATCAAAAGTGAATTAATAGGCTACAAATTATATTATTGTAGAATAGTAGCCTATATCGTGTAGGCTAGTATTTACAGAAGCTTTTGGATCTCGACATCCTTTGTAAATCCTGAATTTATTTAATATAATAGGTATTCAATTACCAGAAGATTTTGATAGACTACGTGATACCTTAATTGTGATACCATAATAAGGAGATGTGAATTTTCACGAATATACGCTAGGATGTGTAATATTAATTGTGTTTGATGGCTATGTCCTTGTAAGGCGTTTTATTCCTTTGGTTTTATTCCACCAATAGCTACAGATTCCGGAATTCCATGTCGGGCATTAACTGTCGCCTTTCCCCGAGGCCGTCCAGTTCTTTGCAGCTCCGCCAGTCAGACACAATCACACAAATTACAGGATCTGCGCTTTAATTTAGAGATAGGCTACGCTAACAAAATAGTGTAAGTAGTCAACAGCATCCTTAACATTTTGTCGCACTTAGCGGACAGTAGACATATTGCAGACGTTTTCGGACAAGACAATAGCCTACATTTCACGAGTTAAATGCAAGAATAACACACCTTGTTAATTAGTGTTCTCCATGTCCTGTTTCATCTTTCTATAAAGCATTTTGCCCGTTCCCCATTCGCCGTTCCACCTACACCCAAGCGAGTAAATTAACCACATTGCCACAACCTCTGATTTCATATTGCAAAAAAGTGAAAACGTCCAACTAACAAAAACAAAGTTCTCTAGATTCACTGGAAATTTATGCACGATGACTACCGCATGCTTTTCGAAAAAATGATAATGACGTCATTCTCGGGTAAAATATAGCGGTCTCTGTCTTTATCCCAGCTTTCCGTTTACCCTGCGCTCTTAAAGTGAAATAGTTTACTTAAGAAAACACGTTAAGTCGCATGGACTTCGTTTTGTGCCGTGTGGGAGCGCTGTCTGAAATATTTCCGTAGCAGGCTTTTGACGTTGGAGTCAAATGGACACCGCTGCGCCGTTGGAAGGAGTGTATGGAGTGCAGATTCTGGTTGATCAATGTGAGGATTCAGTTGGCAGAGGGAGCAACGAAGAGGAAATGTTTCTCTCTCAAAGAAAGGAGAGAACGGTCTCCCACCAGACCTCAGTGTCCATGGTAATGATTCATGTCCATTATTATTACATATAAGCACCCAAACGAAATTGACGAAATTTGTCAGGCTTGTGGTGGTCTATAGAATACGCGTTTCAGCAAACTCCAAACTTCCAGAGTATGTGGCCATCGTGTTTGATTTGAGATTTATAAAAATTCACTGTAGGATGTAATGAAGTCGAGCAGCCATGAAACGTAAAATGTACCGCGCAAAATCATTTTAGATTTTCAAAAATTGTAAATGAAAAGTTCCTACTTAAAAGTATGGCCACTACAAAATAAATCAAATTGCACATCTATGACTGAAACAATGGCTAAAACATAAAAAGTAATCATTTTTTGCAATCAAATTTAATCTTAATACAATCTGTAGAGGGAATTGTCAATACATCCAAAATGCTGTCAGTTTGTCACATAGTGCAGACTAATTCATTTCCTTGCAGTTTTCTTAATTTCTTAAAATGTATCTCGATATTTAATGATGTAGGCAATGAAAAGTCATGAAACACAAAGCACATTTGTCATGTCACATGAGAAGGTTTGTCATTTATAAAAACTGCATGATGAATTGCACCGCAACAATAAAATAAAATTAAAAAATATGGCATGACATCACTTCCTTTAACATATTGGCACTGGAGTATTAATTTGCTCTTTGAAACCTATCCACAGACACTTCCTGCATTGGACAAAATGTCCAACATTGACCAATCAAAATGTGGCCTTTTAAACTGGCTTTAACTAGCTTTCTATATTATCAAAGCTAGAGCTATTCTGCTGTTATGGGAGCATAAAAAGAGCACATTGGAGCACATTGTGACATACATTTCTTTTTTCTACATGGCCCCCCACGACAACTGTGTTCCAACAAGAACCACAAGCAAAAAGTGTGGCCAAGTATAAAATCTGGTACATATGGAACACATATCTATTTTACAAGATAAAAGTTTGATAAAGAATATGAACTTCATACACCAGGAAGACAACATCAATAACATCCTTTCAGTGAAACTTTTATTAACTTTAATATTTATGCCATCAAAATTAAAAATAAATGACCTGAATGCTAAGAGCAAGGTAATCTCTCCTTGGAATCATCATCATCATCATCATCATCATCATCACCATCACCATCATCGTCATCATAATCATCATCACTGCTGTTATAGGAAGTGGTTGGAGAGCCCTCCTGGTGGAAAGAGTGTGAAACACAGGCAGTAAAGGATGGGTTACAGAGCCAGTAACGCATACATTTAATTGAATAAAAAAATGTATATGTTAATGTCATTAGTACTTTTACGCTTTTGTTTTAAGATAAATTAAAGAACAGGCTGCATGATGCATGTGAAATGTGCATGAAAAATAGAGTTAGGATGCTCATGATACATGCATGGTGGGTTCAATCTGTAACATGAAAAGTTGGCATGTGCTTGGTTGCTCTTTGGTCCAGGGTTCGTGCACAAAAGCAGACATGTAAACAAACTGTTGTCTCTTGCCTACCATGGCAGTATTATTCTTGGAATATCAACCCTATTTTTAAATCTAAATGTAGGTGTGTTCTAGAGTTAAAAAAAAAAAAAAAAATTTGCTTACACCTTTCTCCTCTCCTGGGGCATAGCCAAAAACTGATTTTTGTTTGTCGATAAGCTTAAAGCAATATCCCACTTTCTAGAGGCTTTTTGATATCATGTATGTTTTTCATGGGCCCTGACACTTCCTATAGTGCATACCATCTAAGACCGCTGTGCTCAAGGAAAGTACCATCACTACAAGCACATTTGGAGGTATTTGACTAGTCCTATATTGCTTTAAACCACAGACCTGTCAATGACCCTATATCAGCCATTGTGAAGCCAGCAGGCCATCATTAACTTGTAATAACTATCTAATATCTAATACACTTAATCGCACCCAAAACCTGTCTGGGCCAATTAAAAACATGCACTAAAACAGAAACAATATTTTAAAAGACTCCAGAAAGTGAACTATCAATTTAATATTGTTTGTCTATGTTGGTACACAACCATATAAATTGCATAAAGTATTAACATAGCTGAAGCATTAATGGCTGAATGGAAGAAAAATACTAATATTATATAGGCCTATGATCAAAAGGTTTTCATTTTGTTGAAACTGCTTTTCATGGATCGAGAATTATTGTCAATATGATAATTATTACCATAAATAGAATCTCTAAGGTGAGAGCAATACCCAAAATAGCATTCTGTTAGCTTTTTTGTGTGTGTTTTATTTTTGTTTTAGAAGGTACAGATGAATGTGAAATATTTTTTTAGGCTAATGCAACGAGGGTAACATTCTTTTGTGTTTTAATTTCTGTATCATGGGTTTGAGGCCTTGAGTTTTTGTTTTTGCGCTCGCTCCCGCTCTGTGTTCGGTGACTAATGGCCCTGATGTTCAGACATCTGCCTTAGGGTCCTGAGGAGAAATCTCCACTCAAGGACCCCCGTCACAGTTTGAAATCTCAGAGGCTACTTCCATCAGATTAACATATCCCAATTTTTGCTGCTTTCTAAATACACGTCGGCACTTGAAACGGAAACCGCACAGCCCATGTCGAGAAATAACACAGCTTATCCTCCAGAGAAATTTGCGATGAACCTCATTTCTGATAATAACCCTTTGCTAATAAATCCTCTGTAATCATGCTCCAGTTATTTCAAGGGACTGTACACACAATACATAATATTACCCCTTGCTGTTTTTGAGTGATCAAAGAATAATGTATTATGTTCTTCTCGTCATCCTTCAACTTTAAAAAATAACTTTGTCTGCAGGTTGAATGGTACAAAAGGTACAAAATGGTATACCCGCCAGAGCCCAGGTAGGCCTGTCACATAACTACACCATACTGCAGGTCACCTGTGCCACCTTGGCTAAGCAATCTGGCCAGCTGGTCTTGCATTAAGAAGCAAGGACTGGGATGTGGGGGCGACATAGCTCAGGAGGTAAGAGCAGTTGTCTGGCAGTCGGAGGGTTGCCGGTACGATCCCCCACCATGGGTGTGTCGACGTGTCCCTGAGCAAGACACCTAACCCCTAATTGCTCCCAATGAGCTGATTGGTACCTTGTACGGCAGCCTTTCTGTGTGTGTGTGTGTGTGTGTGTGTGTGTGTGTGTGTGTAAGAGAGAGAATGGGTGAATGAACGAGGCATTTGTAATAAATATATAAATGCAGTCCATTTACCATATGGTCAGTGTACAGTACTCCAGGAATATCACAAAGCAGCTGCACAATGCGTGTTTCAGGCTTATTCCATTCATTTAATCTAAAATAATTAAAAATAAATAAATAGCAAAACCAAGAACTGAACATGGCCCTCCTTCAAAAGATTTTTTAGAATAGTTTCTACCCCAACCAGCGCCACCTCTAGCCCAACCCAAGCACTGCAGCCCAATGCATGTGAATTTAGAAATGCATTAAGTTGCTGGCCAAATATGTTGCTGCAATGCAATATTTGCATTTGGACATTCTTCTTTTTGTGGACGTCAATGTAGCTTTAAATTACACACCATTCTTTAATACACCCCACTGTTCTCAAATTAATCCTCAAAAACAACTCTGTCTAAGCAAGAGAAGAACAATGTGGCACCTTATTTGCATTTATGTTTAATTTATGACTTGGGGGGCTTCCTGATGGAGTGAGATTGAAATAGCAATTTAACAAAACACAGGGTACTGAATGTGCTTCAGACCTGGAGTGTGTGTGCCTGTGTCTGAATGTGAATTTGTTATGAGTGTGTGTCTGATGAGTGAACGAGTGTGTTTGTGTGTGTGTGTGTGCTTGGGTTCATGCATGTATGAGCATGCCTGCATGTCAATGAGAGTGTGTGAGGGAGTCTGGACGTGTGTGAGTGTGTGCATCTCAGGGGAATAGCACACCTCTGCGTTCCTGCCTGTCAGGAGACTGTGCGATCTTCAGAGGAAGAATCTGCAAGAACCACTCTCCCTCCCCCCCAAAAAAGGAAACCAAACCAGAAACTGGGTCAGAAACTACAGTCCTGTACCACACCAAACATATCGCAGCAACACTGCTATAGCCCAATATCCTAAACACTAAACACACTACCACTGCTGTAGCCCTATACCACATTAAACACACTAGCACTGCTATAACCCTATAGCACATTAACCACTTTAACACTGCTATATCCCAAACCATAGGAAGCACACCAGCACTGCTGTATTTTTATAGCACACTAACCACAATATCACTGCTATATCCCAAAACAATGTGGAAAACATGAGCACTGCTATAGCCCTATCCCACATAAACACACTAGTACTGCTATAACCCTATAGCACAATAACCAAACTAGCACTGCTTTAGCCCAATAACATGCTAGCCACGGCAGTACTACCATATCCCAATACCCTATGAAACAAAGTAGTACTACCATAACCCTATCCTACACGAAACATGCAAACCACACTACCACCTCTATAGCCCTATCCCACACTAACCACACCATTGGCATGGCCCTATACCACTAAAACCACACTACTGTTATTGTTCTGTACCTTCCAAACCAAACTACAGCTAATGCCTCAAACCCTAACCAGACTATTGAACATTACCAGAGCCCTGGCTACGATGTGGCAGGGTTTTATCACACAGGATGTGCAAATGCTCTATTTTCAGGCAGAAGAGGCATGTGTTCAAGAGCACACGTAAATCCAGGCTGGTGGCTGTGAGCTCACCTCACTGGAGAGAGCCGTTGGATTGATCCATAGCCTTTTAATTTCAGGGTTGGGTAAATAACAGCATTAGCATTGATCAGTCGACAAGGACAAGCCACAATGCAGCAAGGAGGCTGTGTGTGAGGGATTGCGCATTCACAAACAGGTCCTTCAGAGCCCGGCCCTCGGGGAAGAGTCACACTGTGAAAAACATCATGGATATGGCCATAAAACAATATAAATAATGGATAAATTAATAAAACATATCTCTGCATCTCATATAGAGCACGGGCTACGGAACAAATATCCTTGCAAATGCTTCACCCCATATGCAGACGTACAGTCAAGGCACTAATGTCATTTTGACGTTTACCCTGCGCATGTATGCATGTTTAAAACATGCTATGGGTGTGTGGTGTGTGGGTGTGAGCGTCTGTGTATGAGTGCGTGTTTATACATGTAGTGTAGGAGTGTATGTGTATGCAGGTGTGGATATTTGAGTGTGTGTATGCCTGTATGTATGTGTGTCTGTGTATGGGAGTGTGTGTATGCAGGTGTGTGTGTGTGTATGTGTGTGTGCATACATGTGTGTGTGTGTGAGTGCATGCGTGTGTGCGTGCGTGTGTTGCGTGTGTGTGTGCGCACATACGTATAGGTGACACAGGGAACACACTGACCTGCCTCCTTTATTGGCTGTGTAGTGCGGTTGCATTCCGTTCGCTCGCCCCATTGATCCTCCTCTTCAGAGGGAAGCCTTTTCACAGATGACTGTGCGGAGGGTCCCCGGAGAGGCACAGCTCAAAGACTGCTTTTACAAGATCCACAGCATGCCGACTTTTAACTGTCCTCACAGACTTTCGCTAAACCCCTTTGATGTAAAACATAACAAGTTTTCAGCAGTCCTTTGCTGATATTAAGATGGCATCTGGAGAGATTGCAGTACTGTGGAGTACAATGAATAACCATACTCCCTACGGTTGGACACTACCTTCTACTGAGACAGTCAAGACAGTTAAACAAATCAAAGACATCTATACTCACTAACTATGGGAAATCACACAAAAGCATAACATACTACTTTATTCCCTTTTGATTCCTTGAAAACTGTGAAATAAAAGCTAAATCCTCTGAAAGGGAATCAAAGTGAAGTAGCAGTTGGAGAAGAATGGCTAGCTGATTGGCTCATGGTTAATTAATTGGCTGATTCATTACAAGGCTAATCATAGTAATACTTTAATTGTTATGGTAAGTTAGTCACCCTGGTCTAGGAACAGTCCTTGTTCAGGCTAAGAGGGAATGCTGACATTGACCTTGTCTGTCAGTTTGGGTTTTCATTCATTCATTCATATCAACAGTTTCACGGGTAGTCATACGGCCAGCTCCTGTCTGTCTTACTTCCTCACTACTTTCTTACACTGGGAGATTCTGGTTAGTATCAATCAACCAAACTGGTTGGTGTTTCTGCTGCTACATTACACTGCGTAAATACCCCAAATAGGGATGGCCATTCATTGTCATTAGCTTTGTCCTTAATGTTAAGAATATGTAGCTAAGCATGTGGCTAATCTATAGATTCTGAGTCATTGAGTCTGAGAAAGCAGCTATGCAGAAGCAGGGACGAAGTTAGGCTCAGTTTTAGCCACCATTTTCTTTGGTATTTTTATTTATTTTTTGAAACACAAAAACCTCCCTTCATCCTTACAAATCCAGGGCATTTGGAAAAAAATCAGAGATTAAGCTAATTAGGTTTTCTCCCTCTTTGTCTAATTTGTTTTTCTTGTTGTTTGCTGTGTGGTTTTATGATCAAAGCTGTATTTTACCGTTTACCGTCAGCAGAGGAGCGGGTGGTCACACAGGATGTGATTTATTCATGTGCGCAGGTTGTTCTCGCTTTAGGGACAAAATCAAAAACAAAAGAATAATAAGTAATGAAAACGGTGATCAGAAAAGAAACAAAACAGAACAGAAAACGGTATTTAATTAACATCCCAATTAATAATAAAACATCAATGCGTTGCTCATATTGTTTTTATTTCCTTCTGTTCTCCTGTTTTGATTAGTTCCATTTTCCCGATTTTTAAATTTGCAGGAGTAGCACCACTGGACACCAACAGAATCTTGAAAAAAGTGAATTAAATCCATTTAAAATTAGCTGCAGTGAGAAGACGGTAGTGGACTTTGTCTTATCCATAATTAAAAACAGATTTGATAGAATTATGTTATGCTTTTCCTCCTAATTTTTATGCAACATATATATGTTAATCTATCTATCTATGTTTGTTATGATGCAACTTTACATTTGCATCATTTTAGGGCGCTGAAAAGAGCTTTAAGAAACAGACACGATTTAAAAAACAGAAAATGTTTCAATACAATTTTGCAGCCAAATGTTTTAAAACAATTTTCCTCCCTAATTCCAGGAAAAAGCAGTGCAAACGAATAAAAAGCAAACAGCAGAGAAGGCACACTGAACACATTCATCAGGTCTCTGTGTAGTAATAATATTTGTCAGGTCAATATACTATATAATAATAATAATTCTCAGGTCGCAATCTAAATCCATGAGGGGTGTTTTGCTATATTGAACTTTTTTTGAGGAAAATCAGTTTAAAAATTGAAAATACATAGACTATACAAAGCCTGCTAGACACCTGAAAAGATGACCATGAAGAGGGACATTGGGAAAAATGTGGGGGTACTGTGGGCAAGGTGTACTGTACGTTTGTTTGTGTGTGTGTATGTGCCAGTGTCCAGTGGAGGGATCATAAGTCTTTGTATCCCATGATGCATTGGCATTAACCATCGGAGATGTGATGTAGCTTCAGGCTTGTGTGTGGGATTGCTATTGGTGCCAGGTGAGTATAAAGACCAGGCTAACATGAGCTCAGATCTGCCTCAGGTCTGCCTGGCGTTCAGCCTGTTATGAGCCTGAAAATATCTCTCAATAAAAGTCAAGTGTGCTTCGCATTGTTCACACAAGAGGCCTGGTTCAGGAGCATAATGGAACTGATGAGGCAGAGATCATGTAATTACACTGGCGTGAGCTTACCTACCCATTATTGAAAGCACAGACCATCATTTTAAGCTGTCATGTTCAAGGGGCCAGGGCTATCAAGTCATCGCCTGTTTAAAACCCTTCCTCCCTGCCCAGCCACTACCAGCCAATAAAATTCCAGCAACTGTCTCTGTGATTTGGGCATGTGCGCAGCCACTGGTCTTCATATTATGTGAGCTGATAAGGAGGAACTGTGCAGAAGCAGATATTATTTATCCAATCTTTTGCGGATGCAAAAAATCACTGACTTAAAACAAAGGCATCATGCAACATCTTACGCAAACATAAAAAGCATCTTAACCATGAGAAAGAATCAAGTAGTACATGCTGCGGAAAAGTGCTGCTTAAAGTTGGAAGACAATTGGTACTTGAAAAACAAATCTGCTTATTGTCTGAATGAAGCTCACCCTGGTTTATTGGTCTGAATGGTCACTTTTGCTTGCACCCAGCAGCTAGTGCTGAATGTTCTCCATTTTCCTATGACTTTAATAAACTACAAAAGGTGTTACCTATGGTAAAGCCGATTATCAGATATACAGTATATGTATATATTTGTATATACTTATAGGGTTTAGGCACTTCTCAGTAGAAATTTCTGAAAATGTTCACTTGCAAACATATAAAAAATCCCCACAATGAAAATGATTAAATAAAATAAGTCTGAAAAGGATGTATGGTACCACTTGAAGAAATACAAGCTTGTAATACAGTGTGTCTGTGGCCCATGACTGTGATGCTGCATGGCTATTATACGGGACTCTATGATTTGTACATGCATCTGTGATACATGCATCTCTAATACATACATTTGTGATACAAGACTGCAAAACATAATTCAATGATGCCTGCATCTGTGGTATATGACTGTGATCCATGCACCAGTGGTACATGAATCTCTAACATATCTATCTGTGATACATGACTGTGATGCATGATTCAATGACACATGTTTCTGTGGTACATAACTATGTGATGCATGCATTTGTGGTTCATGCCTCTGTGGTATATGACATGCATCTGTGATGCATACCTTCTGGCCCATTCCTCTTTTACATCCTGAATAATCATGTGTCTGTTCTCTGATCTCTGAGCTTTAGATGCCCCAGCACCGCCTTCAGATTGTAAACAGGGCTTAATTCATAGACAGACTGTTACACAGGCAGTGTAGGAAGTAAGTAATCCTTATATTGTCAAGTTGGGGTCACTCAACAGGAAAGGAAATGACCCCTGCCTAAACCAACACATTTGTGCCCTTCTAATTGTACACAACTATTAGCATATGCACATCATCGCCTGTAGCTGTCCCTACACTGCCTAATGAGGTCTGTTAGTGCTTACATGACAATTACAGAAGGGTGACATGTTCAGACCTGAGCAAGAAAATAATTAGACTGAAACTACAAAAAGTTACAGTATCTGAATAGTATATTTTTCTTGAAAAATTTTTAAACAGAGCACATTCCTCCTTTTGACTCTTTGAAGTCCGCATTGTGCCACCTACACACTAACAACAAGAATGGACGCTGAAGACGATGTGCTCCTCTGATTCACCCACCCGCAAGCCAGTGACATGCTGCCGGCCAAAGTGCTACGATAACTGCAGCATATATTTTGGCAGGAAATTAAAAGTTCTTGAATATTTAAATGTGCATTTAAAAATATTACACAGTCATGTAATCTCTAGATAGACCTTCTTATAAATTGGATCCCTTCATTCTCCATTTACTTTTACAGTTTCTTTTATCTTTCCACAGCTGATCCCTGGTGGAAATTCTAGCTTGGTTCCGGCCTGCATTTAAGCTGGTTTGGAGATGGTCAAGCTGTGAGCAAGATGGGTGAAATAGCATCCAGGCTGATAAGGCCACATCTGCTGGTGGGCCAGCTTGGTACAGGAAATAAACATAAATTGTCACCAAATTCCAGTTGGTATCCAGCAGGAGCAAGAGCGATTGGGCGAAGTGGAGGGGCCAATGGGATGCGCACATCATGTGCAGCCAGTGCTCTTGGGAGTTGTAGTATCATGTAGTATCACCCTGAATTGACCTGAGATGCCTTTTGTGAACTACAATGATTTTTTAAAATAGAAAATGCTACCAAAAGGTCACCCATCAAAGTGGTTAGTAAGAGTGACGGAATTACATGCCATTGCCAAATTCTACTCACATTTGAAATGAAAACCTACAGGACGGTAGAACTCCAGGAACAGGCTTGGGTAGCCCTGTCTTTAGGTCTATAACTCATTGATTCCAGAGCATTCCAGTTGCCTTTTACACAGCTTCTTGATCTGTGAACACATTCTGTTACACATCATTATAAAAACCATTCAAAATCAGGTTCAGTTTGCGAAAGAAAAAAAAAACCAAACAGCTGCTGGCATGCTGGTGGCATATAGACAGCATTACTAGCTAGAGCTAGGTTTGTGAAACATGGTACCTAGTAGTTGGTAGCTGGTGACCAGCTAGGGCTAGGTTTGTGAAACATGGTACCTGGTAGTTGGTAGCTGGTGACCAGCTAGGGCTAAGTTTGTGAAACAGGATAGCTGGTAAGTGATGACACAGAGCTGGTAGCTGGTGACCAGCTAGAACTAGGTTTGTGAAAAATGAGCTGGTAGCAAAGGTGGAAAGACCAGGGGTCAGAAAGTAAATGTCATGCCGTGTGTTTCTTCTATGCATTAACTCAGTCAGCTGATTTCACTTATTAGTTCTACCTCCTTGGTAAAAAATTATTTGAATTAGCAAATTCAGGTGATTGGAACTGAGGAGCACTTTTACTTTCTGAAGCTGGACTGTCCACATTCTGGCTGGTAGGTGGAAGCTGGTGACTAGCTAGAGCTAGGTTTGTGAAACAGCTGGTAGCAGGATAAGCTGGTTGCTGGCAGTTGGTGACCAGCAAGAGCTATGTGGCACATCTGGAGTCAAGGTCAAGCACATTCAGCAAGTATATTGAATCTCAATAACAATCAAAACAGCTACACCTTAGGCTCAATATTTATTTGGAATTTATTTCAAGGTTTGAAATGCCAGAGCTAAGTAGCAGTTTTTCTTCAAACTAGCCTACAGGCACACTACTCTAAAATGCACAGAACTGGTTAAATATGTGAAAATATGCAACTCAAGACTCACTATTCAAAATAGTGATTCTAAAAAAATAGTGAAACTAAGAAATGTCATTGAAATGTGTTTGATTGAAGCCAAAGGTATTTCTAAGCTACTAAATAAATGCTTGTGTCTTTATTGCCAAATTGACTGAAAATTGTTCATAGCATAACCAACAATACAACTTGGTATTGGCCTATTCTTGATGTCACCTGTGCTGAATCTGTTTGTTCTAGTAACACTAAATTAATTTTTATTTGTGTTGGCCTTGATCTGTATCTGGCAGTAAAATTGCAGTACCAAGCCTAAACTGTCATATAAATCAAAAACAAACTTTGCAGTGAATGTTTGTAATCAACGGAAATAACCTAAATCTATACTCTTCAAATAAGAGATCAACTTATTGTGAATTTATCAAATTGTGTATCTTGACTCCTGAGCTACAGTAAGCTGGTTGCCAGCTCTTACATGCATGCCAGCAAACCAAACCGAACAAGCTGGTCAATCAGCTCACTTAAGCTGGTCCACCACAAACTAGCTTGACCAAGCTGGTTCATCAGTTCAAAAAAGTTTGTCTACCAGCTAAAGCTTAGCTTAGCACAATCAGGCTGGTATACTAGCTTAGCTTGACTGGACCAGGCCTGTACATCAGCCCACCTTGACCAGGCTAGTACACCAGCTAAGCCTTGTGTGATCAGATCAGGCTGGTACATTAGCCCAGCCCAGCTTGATCAGGTTGGTACACCAGCTATAACCAGCTTGACCAGGCTGGTACACCAGCTTAAACCATCTTGACCAGCGACATGTCTAAGCTGGTCTTAAAATGGATTTAGCTGGAATTTACAGCAGGGTAGGGCAGAGCGCAGTAGTAATGCTATATACAGTAATGTATATAGCATTACTGTAAATTCCCCATATACCCATAAAATCTTGCTTTATAGCAGATTTTACCAGTCTGTACCTGCACATTTTTTAACCTAATAAATTCCTTTCAGACCCTAATGTGAATATTGCTCAGTAGGCTTCAGTGAGTGAAGTGAATTAAATTGAAAAGACTAAATGCTACATAGGTTTGTTACACATCTTTTACATTTCTAAATCTCATTTTGTTATTAATAATCCTGAATATGCTTAGTAGTAATGCCAAGTAAAGTCTGTTTCATGGGCCTTCACTTTACACAGAACAAAATGTATAATCTCCTGATAAACCAGCAAAGATTTTTTTTTAAAAAAACCTTAATTATGCTCAGCCACAATTTTGTATATCTAATTCTACAGAATGTTTTAATAATGAATAAAAATAGGCTGGTTGAAAATAAAGCACTGTCTGGTAATACGATTATCCGGTTAGGAATGAGTGTTCACATCATTGTATCCCACAAAGACAAGCAAAGATTATTCTTTATTCTGAGGCCACTATAATCCGCCAGACTCAGATAGGAATTTTCCATTAAGTTTTATGACATGCAGTGACGGATCGGCCTCTCTGTCCTCTGAGAGGATCTTTCTTTGTTGTGAAGGCTGACACTTTCCAAAATGCTAGTCTATGCAGAGATCATTTATGTCATAGAGGGTAGTATTTACTTCAAATTAAAATGACACACACCCCTTTTACAAACCTGGTGCACACAAACACACACACACAAACATTTTGGAAGACCATTACAAATTGCGGAAGGTGATCTGGGTAATAGCTACAAATTTTTCGTTCAATTAATTCATATTTATCGTTAAATATATAAATTGTTTTTAGGAGATATTTAATGCAAAGTGAAAGTGATTGATTATAAAGGGAAACTGAGAGATTATGAAAGACTTTTGATGGCTGTGAAAGACTGTGGGAGAGTGTGAGAATTTATTTTTTTTCCCATGTGGGTGAGGGAGTGCTGGGCACAGAAGCCAAAAAACCATGTCCAATACACCATTCTTCGAGAGAGAGAGAGAGAGAGAGAGAGAGTGAGAAAGAGAGAGAGAGAATTTGACATTGAATAAACCTTTAGCCTGTAGTAACACATATACAACAAAATTGGATAAATCAAGTTCTATCTTATCGCATATCACATATTCTAAAATGGATGGCACAGCACACCTAATTACCAGTGTAATAATCGTGGTCTCCGTGTGTAGCTTAAACACTTTCCCCCACACCCCCACCACAAAAGGCTGTCTGCCAAGATTTCACCCAGAAAAATTCTCCATTTCACAGAACAGAGGCTTCCGAGATAGGATTTAAAAGGGCATCTAAAGGAGAATGTTAAGAAGAAAACCACTAAAATAATTTACATTAATTTTAAGTGGTGTCATTTGGGAATAATATCTACATGCCTAAGGCAGGTTTAAATTGCATAGACTTTCTCTGCGAAGACACACATCTCCCTGGTGTCCACATTGTCTTGGGGTGGGGGGGCTAGGGGGCTGGGGGTGGATCTCTGGAGAAGACCCTCCACCCCAAGCCCATTATCACTGAGAAATAATGATGGAGGAACAGGGTGTTTTTAAATCCTGCTCAGAAGTAATCAGCTTCATCCTCACACAATACAAGCAATTGCCAGCAGTGGTCTTTACCAATTTAGGTCCCGGGTACAATATGCATGCTCTGTGAATTGTCCTTCAGTTTGAATAATATCATTTGTCAGGAGTAATTTCTTTTATTGCTTGCACAGCATTTTCGAGTAATTTCAGAACCTGATTAACTCATAGTGTTGTTGAGTTAAGAATACACAAAACACCTGCTTAAAACTGTCATTGAAGGTTAAGGACAATGGCAATGTAGTTAGATTTTAAAAAAACCTGCTTACTCTCAACCACACAGGGGGTGTATACACTACAAGGACAGGAGTACATGCTGGACCCAGGCATATTTTTAAAGTTTATCCCTCGTTGCTATTTCGTGTTTCTAAAAAGGTTCTTAAAGGACAGAAATACAATGCCATGTAGGGGACAATGTCCTGATGTACAAAAAAATTATAAATATTCAGATGTTCAAAAAAACAATTTAAATATTCTGTCTGGCTGCCAAAGAGCATATCTTGGAGACACTGGGTCACTTGATCCAGGGGGTGCATGAGCAGTGGAGAGAAGGCAGTCAGCCAGGGGACATCACAGCTTGGCAATACCCTCCAACCTTGGTCTGGCACCGTCCCCAAAAACCGGTCCAGGTGACAGGCCAACTTGCGCCCACGTGGGTGTCCGCCCCCCCCCCCCCCCCCCTCAGCGCCCAGGCCAGGAGCGGGCTCATTTGGGGGTGGGGGCGCCTCTCTGGGGACGCTACTCCACGTTAGCCACCTGTCTGCCTGCAGTACAATGAGGCACATGCAGCCCGGTAGCCAGGCTTACCAGGAGAGGTTTGGGACTTTTGTGAAATAAAAGTAGAGTTGATTGGAAAGGGTAAATGTCAGGGCCAAGAGCGGCTGCTACTTTTAGTACGCATAAAACAGTTTTTCGTTTTCTATTCAAGGTTCAAGGGAGGGTAATGCCATGGGCAATGAACGTCTCGGTATGTTTCTGCTTACAGGGTGAGCGAAGGGGGGAGTTGTATTACATGGGGCGGACTCATTCATACTGGCTGTGACAAGGGGCTAAAGAAGGAAACTGAGGTGCTTTTAATGGGTGGGGGGGGGGGGGGGGGGGGGGGGGGGGGGGGGGGGGTGGGTGCTGGCTGTATCTAAGGACCTGTATCTTTACCAATGCGTATGCCCTTACCTGTGTCTCTGCCTCTGTTACACCTGTCTCTGTGTCCTTCTGTTTGCCACTGTCTCTCTGCTGATGAAATCCACCCCTCGGGGCCAATAAAAGACTCCTCTCACTGTTATTTATGGCCAATAACACGGCGAGCCACTCGCTGTCCTTGTCAAGAGGAACTCAAACGGATCGCGACAAACGTTTACGTGCCGCAGTCGCTACGCGTGCCAGTGCCGGCCGTGGCTGGCAGCACCACAGGGCGGCACTGAAATAGCCATAGCCTCTCTGCAGTCGACTGGGTGAAAAGATGCGGCAGTTGGCAACGTGCGCTTCAGGGGTTTGTTTGCTTGTCTGTGCCCTCTGGAATTCATGGACCTCGTATGGGACGTTCGGGGTGTGAAAAACCCATTTGGCAAAGTGGAATGGGAGTTTCCGTGGGATGTTTTAAAATCGCGTGTGCGCCAGTGCAGTGATGCGGTGGTATTGAGACAGTGGAAAGGCAGGGTCGAGGCAGTGTCCTTGGTTGTGTGCAAGGCCGGTCGTGATGCTTCCTCCATTCTGATTTCACTCCTCTCTCCTCCTCCTCCTCCTCCTCCTCCTCAACGGCCCAAACTCCCAACGTGTCCGGAAAATTCCTCCGTCATGGCAGCGATGATGTACGGCGGGCCTGGTGGGGAACGGGCCCCGCGGCATTTCGGCGGATCAATACATTTGGAGAGACCCATCCTGCATCCTAAACCACAGAGCCCGCTCTCCCCTCAGCAACCCTCTGTTCCACACACCCCCCCCCCCCCACCCCACCACCCCAAACCCCCTTTGCATGCCATGCCTGTCAGCACATTCCGAGACTAAAAAAAGCATGGAGTCAGCATAGTCGAAGTTGCCATGGAGCAGGGGGACCCGTTCTAGAACGCCGGTCCCAGGGTTCCAACGGCGGAACGCGGAGAGGATGATGGACGATTATGACGAGGCGGGCGACGCCGATAATGATTCCAATCGCGTCGATATTGAAAAAAGAGCGGGGTAATGTGTCCTGTGGGCAGCTGTTTGCATTACGAGTCTTAAAGTCACACTGACTGCGGCTCAGGGGCGAGAGCGTGAGCATCGATCGATACCCAACGACTGATCTGCCTCATTGCGCCAGTGATTAACGAGACCCAGCAGCCCTGCCAGGCATAAATAAAACATGAAAACAGAAAATTATTAAGCCAAATGAGGGGAGATCTATTTTCTTCTTAGCGCAGGCGTTTTTTTTTTTCCTTGGCGAAAGGGAATTGTTGATGTATCCAATTTGAGGAACCAAACCGAAGTGTAATTTGGCTTTGTTGTGAATTAATGAATTAATCAAAGGCTCCGGGGCTGGAGAGAGAGAGAATAACCCAGACGACAAGCTGCGAGGAGCTAATACTTAAAAAAGAAATACAGTCCTATTTCTCCGTCTAATTTTTTAACCGATGCCAGGAAGGCTTTCCCCACTCCAGCCGCCCTTGTTTTGATTTGATTGAGAAAGATTAATTTTCTCTTTGATCTTCACATTACAGACCTGGCTGTGCAACAGGCTTACAGATGAGAAGCCCAGCTTAAGGACAGCTTTTAAGGCATTAGAAGAGAAGAAGGCCAAGGGGCAGTAGAATCCAAAGAATAAGAGAAACATTTTTTTTGACATATGAAGCTCTTGTTCTTTGGACCTCCCATTTCTGATATGATTTCACCGGTCCTTGGCCCTATCTCTAGGGGCCGAGGAATCATTTCATAAATAGGAGATCCAAAGAATGAGAAAACATTTTTTTAACAAATTGTATGAAGCTCTTGTTGGTACTCCTGACAAACTGTTGAATGGGGTAAGATGTTACAAAGTTTTGGGGGGCTTAAGATGACACAATAAGTCACTGACATGTACCATTTCATTTTTCATTTATAACATTGAATTACCAGCATGAAACAGAGATTTGTTGAAGCCCCCTGTCTCCCTGCCCCCCCCGCCCCCCACTCCTTCCCAGCACTCTTAATGGGGGACTATTTGGTACCTGGTGATTGTGCAAATAATTGTCTTTACAAGCAAAGGAGCTGCACTCTACCCGCTAGATCTTCAGATCCTTCACCGTCAAATCACCAGACCACTGCCCCGCCTTTAACCGCATCCAGGACAACGAGTTGCAATTTAGGAAAGATCTGAAGAAATGTGGTACCTCTACTTGTGGTCCTCCTTTAGTCCACAAGCAGACACGGCCCTGGTATGGTTTAGTTTAACCTGAGAGAGGACATGCAGCGACAGACTCAGTGAAAGGATACAAATGCAGTTTCGCTGTATAGAGCTTTTCATTGGTCAATACGAGCCTGTGAATGACAGCAGCAGCCATGTCTCAGGTGTGGCTGATGAATCCCCATTAGCCCACTGGTGCTGAGCGTATTGGATGATGAGAGCTGGGATGGACCCACACCAGAACTGGCTGCAGGGTACCACCTCTGATCATTTGTGTTAATTACATATCGACAGGAAGTAACTGATCCTCCGATGGCAGTGATTAAATAATCAAGGACATCGGCCGCGGACACGTGACCGGGTTGCTGCCAGCTCACACGCACGGCCAGATTCGTGCACCAATACCCATGGACAGAAATGAGGGAACGCTTATTAGGATGTCCATTGCTGAATTCAGCTGCTCCTACACAACTGGGCAAAGACTGAAAGAGAATGAGTCAGAATCACAAACAACACATAACCACCTGCAAAGTCTTTATTTCACACATTTTGTTTTGAACCTGCTCCTCCTTTTTTGCAAGTGGTGGATGGAAGGGATTGAACAGACACAATTTTGTGCAGCTTCAGTGTGATCCCGTATTTTTTCTCTCATTAACCACTGACCCTCCTCCCATTTCCCTTGTTCCTGTTCCAGAGCAAACCTGCTCCTTTTACTGGAACATGGAATGCTGACTCGGATAGGTTTGTGCTCTGGGGCAAGTGTGGGGCTAGGGCTCGCTGCCTGTGAAAGCCGACACCGATTGTGTTTCTCCTAATTAAACCCCACCTGACCTCGGTGTTGAGAAATCATTAGCTCCCAGCTGTAATCATCGCACTGCAGCTCTTGCGTTTTGTTTGGCTCTATTTGCATTTGGGAGCTTTCCCCGCACATTCAAAATTAAGTGAAAGCTCTGGGCAGGAACTGAAAGCCATCTAGGGCAGGGTGGTTTGGGTTCTCCCTCCACTTTCCTGTGCTGCTGCACCAGAACCAGGCTGGCCGCTTCACTCTCAACAGAACCAATCAGGGCCAGTCGTGCTTGACCGGAAGATTAACACATTCCACCTGGAGAGAGCACGCTGTAACTCACGGCTTGACCTTAAATCGACCGCACCATGATTGCGTTTTCCCCGCTGCAAACTTTTATTTAATGAGAAGTCAGATTCATGCTGAGAAAAGGCAGATAAGCTCTTCACATAAGAGAAAGGCGGTTACTGCAGCAATGTGGGTCAAGCCCCATCCTCCGTCCAGCATTGAAGTGATTACTGTGGATCCACGTTAAGTTGGTGATTGATTTAATTTTATATGTAATAGCAAAAATCTGTTGAATAAATAATAAGTCAAGAGATTACTCAGAGCACAGGCTTTGTTTGTTCAATACGAACACATTTTTGGGTAAGACCAAGGTGTTCCTAGTGGAGCACGGGGAAATAACCATCAATCAATAATATCCAGCAGGTCCTTTGTCCATAGTCAAACACCAATTGTTTTATTTCTGAAGACAGTTCTCCAAACTAAGGAATACACAGTGAATTTCAGTGATTCAAAGAAGTACTATTCTTGTACAAGATCCATTACATGCTACCCATATGTACATAGTGCATAATGAAGTGTTTTAAGACTCACTTTTTAAACACAAAGAGGAATTTCATTCTAAATAAATATGCCATTCAATCTGGCCATCTAATCATCACTCATTTTATGTAAATTCCTTCATATCTACCTCAGCTGATGTGTGGTGAGTGTTCTGGTGTAAAATGGCTGCCCTCATTATCCAGACGGAGGCTACACATACCCAACCATTAGTGGTGGTTGGGATGTGTGCAAGCCACCCCTGCATCCACTAAAAAGTTCTTTAAGTGCTTTATTCTTGAAAAAGGGTGAAAAGCCTTATGTAAATGAAATCCGGTCATTAACTGATGTCCTTGTTACTAAAATAAGGGGAAATTAAATGCAACCGAAATTGATATTTATCTGCTTAAAATTGTGTTCAGTCACATGCTTCAGAAGCACGAACAATGTATAATCATTAAATTACTTCTCTCATTAGTAATTAAGTTCTTTGTCATTTTAACTTGAACTTTTCCTTTCCTCATTGGCAGCTGCCTTATTTGCTTAATGAGTCGTTGCTTAGCAATCAATTCTGTGTGCAAGTGGCATCATACATGCCTGTTTTAATCCGTATCCACGTTAGAATAGGCAAGCTGAACAAGTAATGCAATTACCTTCAAGATAAAACAGCTACTGTATATATGGAAACATAGGTTAGCATATTCATTCATGCACAACAGATTCACGAACTTGGGTGAACATTTCAGTTGCGACTGAGGGGATTACAGACTGCTTGGAGGGCCTGTCTCTGTCATTTGTACACACATACACACACACACACACACACACACATGCTTGTGCACAGAGTGGCAATGAACAGCCTTGTTTGAGTATATTATTTTATACATGCACTGATTGCTCACAACCAAGCTGCTAACAAACCTAATTGGACATATGTTGTGTACAGCTCAGAAGCTTGAGCGGTACACACCGTGGACATTCACCTAAGGTTTGCATTTAGCATCCCATTAACTCAAAATCATTTTCTATTTTCATTTATGTATATAATTAAATAATCCATGCCTTTTTAAAATCATTATAACCACTGTGTAGAGAAATTAATTACACCAAGGAACCTTCGTGATAAGAACTAATAACTAGTTATTATGGCTAACTCTTTTCATTGCAGTTAAAACTTCCCTCATTTTATCACAAAAGAACAAAGTGCATTCTGGCGACAGATTTTGCATTAAAGCAATTTGGAATATTCCAGAATGCGTAATAAAGGGTCTGACTTCTGTGTAGCTTAATTTGACAAGATTAATTATACAATTAATTCAAAACTCTCCTCAATTATGTGAAAAAAGACTCGCTGCCTTCTTAAAGTGACCTTTCACCTTTTGCTAGGCGAGGAGACTGATAAGCAGAATTTCAATTGAGGCAAGAGAAACACTGCATATTTTGCTTCCATTTAAGGCTGCTTGAAGGACACCTCTTTGCACCTTATTATTTTTAATTGAAACCAGACTTGGCAAATGCACGTGTAAGAGCCGTTGGACAAATGCATAAAGTTATTATTACATTGCAACAATTTTCATGGATTTTATATCCCGGTTAGTGTTATCAATATTCTTCATCCATGTTTTGTCTTCAGTAATTAAACAACATAATAATTAATAAGTAATTGTCACCTTTGTTTGCATTACAATGACTCAAAGCAAATTTGGATGTTTTTAGAAAGGACAAATTTATTATCCTTTGTTGTTACAAAGTTTAATTTAGGACAAAAACAGCTGTTGTAATAAGAGTAACCAGGTCACCTCTCTCACAGTGTGAAACAATGTGAGAGATAAAGGAAAACAAAATGGCCATCCTGGGAAGGACGCTCACAGCATTAAGTTTACTGCAAGCATTACAGATCAATCTATGTGCAGATCGTGTGCTTCCAAAAATTAAATTCCCAGCACCTTTGCCTTCTAGCAATAAGCATCTGATTAAACATTCACCAGATAAAATTTAATGGCATTAAAAGCAAGATGTGTGCAATTTGTCTGTGCTTTCCTGAATGATGAAAAATGCAGGTGAGCTCCAAGGTTTGATTGGGATTGGGGGGGGGGGGGTGGTAGACATCTGTGTGTAAGCCAAGTAACTTTGCATCCATTGATTTTTTATGGATTTGACATTTGCTTCTGTTCATTTATGGTAATTGTGACACTGGGAGGGATGGAGGAAGAGCGGATAGCTCTGCTGTTCTTTGGCCACTGTCAGCTTCTTCTTGTCTTCCAAAGCCTGGGGGAGCTTCAGGCCCATAGTCAGCAGTAGCCTTAACCTACAGCTCCCACAGCAGTGACTGATTATAAATCAGCCCAAGTGTTTCTGTTGGTCTTCACCAGGCATGCTACAAGGCCACAGCCTGCTGTAGCAGGAGAAGGTGGCGACATGAACTTGCTGCTACAGCAGGTCTGGTTGTAATAGCTCTAAATAACAGTCATTCTTCCTCGCTGCTTCATTTTCAGTTACATTCGATTTAGCCGCTCTTCATCTTCTGCTGTTGCTTTCACCGGGGAATACATGGCAGTCATCCAGTTCCCGACCCACCTGAGAGTTCTTACTCAATCCTCACCTGGTTGGTGACTACACTGGGCACCATGCCACAGCAATGAATAGAGAAAGCGCTATCTACCTTCTGCTACAATGTTTACTTCACGAAGAGGCTCAGATGGTCCTCATGTTGTATCCTACTGTTCTCTCATTGGTTCAGCATTTTAAAGGGTGTTACAGGAAACATGACCACTCTAAACCCATCCACAACCAACTGCCATAGCAGGCCTGACAGATTCTCTGAGCTAGACGTCTGATAGCCTGTAAAGGGCTGGATGTGTAGAGGACACTGAAGCGCCCTCAAAGGAGTCTGCTTTGCCAGCACATTCAGAGCCATTACTCCTGCTCTCTCTGTGCCTCGCGAAACATGGGATTTGAAATGAGGCTGACCTTAATTTGCCCGCTAGTGCTGCTCTCAGAAATGTGTAACCCCCGAGGCAAAGGCCTCTCACTACCCACCTGAGGATCCCGGACATGTCAATGCTTTAATTTTGCCGGAACCTGCCTTTCTGAAATCGGACTGGACAAGAAGAGACCTGCTGGCCCGCGCTTTAAAAAACCATCTATTTCGAGGTGAAAACAGGGCTCTAATTGATTCGATGCTCTTTGACACAAAGGGACTGGGCCAATCGAAGATCGCGATGTAGTGCTGAAGAGGCATGGCCATGACTTCACAATAATTAAATAAATTTGTCAGACTCCTTTTTTGTCAAAGCGATTCTTCCTTTGAGTTATTTTTTCAGCATTAACAGCTCCACACAGCTAGGCCAGATACACTCGGATTCTCAATGATCTCTGAAGTTTTCTGCTGTAAAAGAGTCTTCAGCTTGACCACACAAATGACTGCATTTGACTTGTACCTTCAGTGCCAATAATTCTGAACGTGACCATGAACGTCAATTTCTCCTGATGTCCAGTTCACTACATTCCTTAAATCTAACTATAATTCCATCTTCTGTATTTTAGGAGGGTCTTCACATGACACCACTCTTTTTTCCTTAAGAAGGATTTAGCACATACAGTAAGTGACAGAAATGTCTGCTGCCATTATACAAAAGTTGAGAGAAGATGCATATTTAAACAACACATAAAATTGGATAATTTACTATAAGCCAAATTCAGCGTGGAGATGCCACCAGACATGAATAAGTCATTTTATGTTGAGTTATTAAGCTATTTGTTAACAATAAATATACTAGCGGCATCTCTGGAACCACAATTTTAGAAATATTTTTGTGCTTTTTAAATTTTTAATGTTCAGATATCATCTTGAAACAAAGAAGTTTAGCTCTAATTGACTCCTCAGGCAGTGGTATTTACATATTCTGTGTACTGTTGAAGCCTGGGCTCTTGGAAGTGTACTTGTTACAGTAATCACATATGCCTTATACTTTTGGTAATCCTGTTTTGGAGCCTGCCACTCTCCCCCTCCCTCTTATCTCTCTTTCTGTTTCCCTTCTTTCTTATCATCTTATTATTCTTATCATATATATTCCAGGGCTGTTGTGCTTGCATGAAGTTGAGCCACACATACAACATCCTAGTGGGCCACACTCCAGCAAGATGGCTATCCCACAAGCACTACAAACAAAACAGGAAGTGTAATGGTAATTCAAAATGAACTTCTCTCTCTACAAAAAGAATCACTATTGGACCCCCCTTAATAGTATAATTGAACATGCAGACCTCATTCATGTGGGTAAAAGTTTGAAAATAATCCTAGGACAAGTGAAGTGTGTAGGCGGACACAGAACAAACTGCTTTCCTTTCTGTGATTTCACACTTTCACCTTTTTAAGATTAAAAATGCTTCACATTACTTACTGTTTCTCTTATAATGTTAAAAACAGATGTTTGTGTGTACCTACAACTCAGGGCATAGCAAAATAAATGTGTGGCATGTTCTGTGTGAGTACAAATATGATTTAAAGGAATTTAAAAACACCAAAAATATATTTTCAAAATCTACAGTGGATAATACAGCTTTCCATATCATCATACGTGTATTGATAAGTGGGCTGTTCCTGTGATTATGACAAATCAGACATGATTGACTGAAATAAAGAATGCCATCCCTGTTCAAAAGTAGAAGTACATGTACATCACTGTTGGAGACAATTCTCTTTCAAATCAACTAGTTCTGCAATTCAAGTAAAAATCAATCCATTCATTTAAAAATGCCAATTTAGTGAATTGAATAGCAATTCATTTCCTGACCTGACTGAATGAAAATTGAATCGATGCCAACCCTGATATACATCGGTGTTCAAGCTCTCTGCTGCCTGTCATTTCCTTATGCATTTCAAAATCTGCCATCTATACATCCATGGGAATGTGTAGATAATAGTGTTCCTATCCTTTAACATTCTTGAGGTGAGCATACAAAAATAAATCAAGCTACATGGGCCATTTCAGAATTGCAGGTATATTTTGCATCCACTGGATTAACCATTTGCTATTTTAAAAATGAAATTGTTCAAATAAAAATAGCAAATTATATAAAATATCCAGAGTGTATTCCTGCTTCTCATCCAATGCACGCTGGGATAGGCTCCAGCACCCTCCACAGCCGTGCTCAGGATAAACGGGCATAGATAATGGATGGATGGATGGAAATCCAGAAAACTGTGTTTTTAGGCATGCCATGTGGCACTTGGTTTGAGGTCACCACATGGAGCTGAATTGCAAAATAGTGGCAAACATCAATCCTGTTACTGTCGACTCTGTTGCGGCTTAATGGGAACAGAGTTGATGATAGGTAACTATCGTTAAATGTTTCTGAATAAAATGAATGTATTTTGCATTACTATAACTAGTGATGGTTGGATTGAGGTTTCATGAATGTTTTAGGGTGGAGCTACACTCAGCTGTCACTCATTAACTTGTTTGAACTAATCAAAAATATTTCTATCCACAGCTAATGCAGTCATTAAGCCAAACCATTGATTTACTGATGCTATATGGTAGCTCCTCCCATTTTTGGTTCAATGAAGCCTCACTCCCCCATCAATAATTATAAGCATACTGGAATATAACTAAACAATTAGCACATCTTCCCATTCAAATGACAATTCTATTAGAGGGACATGGCACTGTCAGAAGCTGAAAAGCAGCAGTGATACAGGTGATGACTTTGCACATAGAAGATTGGCTATTGAAGCTGCATTGTGTGATTTTGCGAGGGAAATCTGGCAACTTGTTTGTAAGAACACAATTAAGGTTTAAGGTGCTTTTTTAACTTAACAATGTAGCATGTTGGCTAGTGACGCATATCAATTGCAGATAATGCTAGCTATTTAACCTGGCTAACAGAATTTTATTCATTGCATTTTACTGAAAACAACTGATATGAGTATTGATTTTTAGTTGATAAACCATGCTTCCATTGTTAGTGTTAGCTATAAGCTATATTGGCTAAAAATGTTTCATCTATGCCAAAACTATTATTCAGCAAAATATCAGCCGATTTCAAAGACAAACTTATAAAACGATAACATTAAATGCCCTACATTGCCTAATAATATATATCCATCCATCTATATAGAACAGTTATGTCATGTGAACAGTCTTGAAACAGAAATGTCCTATGTGTGAATGGGGAAAACCACTACCTAACCCAGATATTTGATCCCAGCAATATTATGGGTTCCATGTATGAAAGGGACTTTAGTTAACTTAAAAGTTTGTGCTCAGATTTTCAAAAAAGTTTCAGTCAGTGTCAAAATTTGCTTTTATGATAGTTATTTCAGCTCTTGTATTAACATTTCTAAGATCTGTTTGTCAACTCTGCTACACATAACGACTCTGTTATATCACTGTCAATGCTGTTTTCTCATGGTTTGGCTCTCAAAAATATCATTAGATATGTCATGAAATTTGAAAATTTGATCAGATGCTTTATCATTACTAACATTCTTACTAAATGAATTACCAGAACATGTCATTCATTTTTCACACATGTTTAAAAAATAAAAATATACCCTGGCAACTTTTTAATTAAATTGGTTAATTTTTAAATTGTAAAACAAAATGTCTTTATCTGGTTAGCCTGAGCATATAAAGAATAGATGTGCAGACAAAAGTTTATAAGGAAATTCATTTTTAAAACCATATTAGCCTACATTTTTAAACTACATATTTCACTAAATTTGTGAATTGACAAATTTGACACATTGACACATTTTTCATTTTGCATGTTGATTTTCATGAAAATCTTTTAAATTGTACAGGGTTCAGCTCAGTAATGATTAAACATGTTACATTTAAAATGTATTCCATGAGAATAAATCAAATTTAGTGGAAAAACAACAGTTTTTTTTGTTTCATTTCTGAACAAGAAATGTACCCACAATTCTGAAACAACCCATACATGACTACTGCAACAAACATAAGTTGCAACAAATGGATTTAACTAAGTGGGTTGAATGTTTCCTTTAACACTAAAACATTCACTGTTATTTGCAATTATTAAGACAATACTACCTCAATTACCACAGTTACTTCTACTACTGCAATAAAAGGGGCCATCGCAAAGTGCTAATGTAGTAAAGCACAGCTAAGTGACATTAAAGGCAGTTGCTCTGACATAAAAGCATAATTTACTCTTCCTTCTATTTCTAATACCAGCAATTTGTTCCTCCAGACGTTACACATGAAGACACCTTAGTCTTTTTAAATAATTATTTCATATCGTAATTATTATAAAATGATACTTCAAGAGAAATATCATTTTAAACATTAAAGATATATTCAAGATATATACCTCTCCAGTAAACCCACAATGCAGGTCATCATAGATTCCGCAAGATAAAGACAACATTTGAACAGTGCAGATATATGAATTTTAACTTGGTGAAGGCTTTCATCAAACATGTTATCATTGGTGATGCAAAGTCTTATTTTTGCATCCCCAGTGATAGAATTTGGCTGGAGGTCACAGTTCTGCCTCGATGCCAAACACACAGAGAGAGATAACCTCCATGAGTGTACCAAATTAATTATTTATTTTTTATATTGACGTTTTTAATTACAAAGCTTAATTGGGAAGCCAGAGCAGCGGCATGCTTTTCAGTGTACAATAATTAATTCATATCAAACAATCGTTAATGAATGTTAGAGTTTTTAATTGCCGCTCCCTCCTCCTTCTTAAATTGACCTGGTATGACAAACGCAAGTGTCATAGCTGCTGCAGCTCTTTACACATTCTTCAATCAGAGAAAATCCATTTCACTGAAGCCATGGTGCAAGGAAGAAAAAACAAAAACAAATTAAGTCCGGATTTCACTTTGTTTGCTAATTAATGAATTGAAATATACATTAATTGTAGCACAAGAAAAAAAGGATTGTGAATATTACTGTCTTATAATGACATATGATATTGAAGTAGATTACATATTTTGCATAGTTGTGGTTCTGTACATTAGCATATCAAAAAGGATTGTGGCCACTTCACTGAGAATGCAAATATCAGATTTTCTTAATCAATTTTATAATTTGCATAAGAATCCCAGGCTATTTTTGTCTCCATGTTATATTCTGTTGTTTGGCTTCCAGTAATTTAAAAATATAAAAATACTAGTCAGGCTGTTGTGATAATATGCAGGGGGTTTATCTAGGAAGCAGCATTGTTTAGAATTTGAAGATATAGCCTTAAAACCAGAAAGTTGTGAGTTCAGATCCTGAATGGGTGTTGCATTCATAAACTGAAGGAATGAATAGTATTTGACCCAATAGCATCAGACATACAAAATGAATATTTGAGTCCTCTGTAATGATCTATTTTGAGTAAACAACAAACCATTATTTAAAGCAATGCAAAAAAAAAAAACACAATGACACTTATAAGGAGGCAGCTGTGTTCCATCAGACATGGCTCATTGTTGATCATGTGCTGAGATTTATCATACCATAGAAACACCATTTAGGTCAACAATTAAACAGTAGATGTCCCAAACACAATATTGCACAATAAAACATTTGTGAAATATGACAGTTATACGCCTTGTGTGCAAAACACCAAACACAAGGCATGCCTGTAGAACCTGCATTGCATTTTGTCCTTAGTAACAGATGTTATAGATATAAGGCAAAGTTCAACCAGGACGACTGGAGTGATGTGGGATGCAGTGAAGGGAATTCATTAAGAGTCTCAAAAGATGAGACTTACTCAACTATAATAATAATAATAATAATAATAATAATAATAATAATAATAATAATAATAATAATTGTCATGCCAGTTGCCATGTCTCATAGAACTGTAGGATACATTCGGATTAAAAACAATTAAATACTATATGCATTAAAATGCAAATAGGCCTATCTTAATTCATCTTTTTCTCGCCTGTGGCTGTATGACAACTGCCAACTCCAATAGAATTTTGCTTTGCTTCATTTTGTCCCAATTTGGCTATACATTTGGCGGATATTAGTGGTAAGCAGTTTTCTCTACACAAGAAAACGACTCAGATTTCACATAGTTACGTGCACACCAGAACTTGGAGAGGTGAATGTCACTTCTGAAGTTTGCACAAAGCATGTTTCCTTTTCTTCTCTTTGAAAAGCGTGAGCTCGGAGAATACGAGGAGGTTACAGACGGCCCTCTTTTGCATGCAAATCATAACTGGGTTTCTCATTAGCATTAATGCATGAGCAACTCGAAATGCTTTTAATTTCCAATTTTAGCGAGCAAAGGGGTAATTTGTCACTGTCAGAGCTAAACCCTAAAACGGCCGCGGAGAGAGGGATCCAATGACTCCCCTCTAAATTAGACTCGTAGAGAAATTTCTGATTGGGTAATTGGCCGACGTGCTGTTAAACCGAGTTGCTTTAGAGGCGTAAATAATCCCACGCACGTGCAGAAAGAAAATGGTCTGAAACTCGCCGCTTCACACTGTTCTCCGTCTCCCGTGTGTGAAGTCGTGTGGGTGTGTTGCATCGTCACTCTTGAACTGCTGCAATAGCTCACTGAGCTCTCGCTCGCAAAAGCGGGTTAGTAACTGTCCTGAGCAAAAAGCTCACTCTCCGCAGGCTGCCAAATTCATACAAAAAGCAAACTGCCCAGGCACAGCTCAGCGTTGTACCCGTTAAAGCAGATTTTAGGATCTAAATAAATACTTAAACTATGTGGAGCTGAGCGAGTTTTCGTTTTCTCAAAAGCATCATAGAATGCTTGTACACCTAGAACTAAGACTATAGGAAAGTTTGAAAAAAGAGCATCAAAACTATTATCTTTGTTGACCCTTAAAGAACATTATTCCTGGAAACCCACTTTGCTGGGCTCATTTAAGGTACTGATAAACCACATACATTCAGCCTTGCTTTTGTCAAAATTATCTATAAAACTATGCAAATCCTGCCCTCAAGTGTTTCTATGTGTAAAATTAAAAATCTAGCCTAGCATCTACATGCCCTGACCTTCAACTTGTCAGGCCTATAATCTTGTGGTATTATAAGACTCTCATACAAAATAGCAGTCTCCTGGGATTTAGTCGTTACCCTCATGATTGAGATATGCCTGTTAATTTCTATGGAAGGAAGGCCCAATGAGTAGTCCAATTATGTAAGACATGTCCTCCCAATTTCCAGGGATATGATTCACTAATAAACTAATGTTTAGTTACTTATTTTAACAAGTCATGATCTTGAGTAGGTGGTGCTCCAATAGGAGACAGAGATTCAAGCAAACTCAACTCTTGACCTATACCAGAGCACTGGATAAAATTTGGCAGACCCAATGAGACTTCTGGAAACTCAGTCCTACAAACAGTAACTTCCCTTTCCAGAGGCTCTAAACCAGGGATCTCAAACTCAAGTCCTTAAGTGCTGTAGTCTGTCCTGACTTCTATGTTTTTTCAGGCCATTAGTGATACATTTTAGTCATAGATTGTTGTGCGGTCATGTTTCCAGGTTAAATGATGGCTACTGATGGAAAGAAAACCACAGAAACTACAGACACTGTTGGCCTCCAGGACTAAGATGGAGTGTATAGCTGGTATCAAGACTATACTCACATCCATCCATCCATCCATCCATCCATTATCTATACCCGCTTATCCTGGTCAGGGTCACGGGGGACTATACTAAATTATATTCCCAGCATCCTCCCTTATGTGGAATAATTGAGTGATATCACTTAATAGATTAGATTAGATTAGATTCAACTTTATTGTCATTGCACAGAGTACACGTACTGAGACAACAAAATGCAGTTAGCATCTAACCAGAAGTGCAAAAGAAGCAGTAAAGTGCAGTAAGGTGTATGTACATATGTATAATATAAATATAGAATATGGAATGAAAAGCTAAGGTATATACAGCTTATTACTAAAAATGATCTTTGCTAAATGATCACTATCACTGATTAAAGCTCCTTTTTGTAGGAAACAAAGGATGTAGGCACACAACAGCATGTAATCAGCATTAACAACACTGAAAATCCTTACTGAAATGGTTGTTAGCTCGCTACATACAAAAACACTTTTACAGTTAAGCAATGCGAACATGTATCAGTTGCCTCATAAAATAAAATCCCAGTCAGGGGGAGTATTAATTCATGTTTCCAAATATGTTGCAACATAAATACATTAAAGCTCGCAGGTAATTAATTAAATATGTCCAGACTGTTTTTCTTCTTATTTTCAGCTCACCAGAGTATTTGCTGTTACTTAGCCACTGAAATTGTTGCGTACAGTTGTATTTTTGTTATTACTATCAGACAAATCAGTGATAGTATTTTAAAATGCAAAATGAAATATCTTAAATTCAAAACAACTAAGAAATTTTATCAAAACACAAATATGGTTTAAGCGGTATTGGAGGACTGAAATGGTCTTAGAGCGCTCTCCAGTGGATTTTTCTGCCTGGCACATGGTTCTCTGGAGCTATATATGAGCAAATTACTCTTGACTACGTCCACTTTTAGCATAAAGGAAAATTTACTTCACTTTGACCCTTATGCAAATCTCTATAATGCTTTTATTAAGTATTTAGCAGTGTAGTTTCAAGGGCATAAAAATAAGCATTGAAACACATTTGGACAACAGCACTGAGAATTTCCATTACTCAGCCAATACAGAGAGGCAGATAAGGACGAACCCACATTATTGTACAAGCACATGAAGAACTGGCCATATATATTGCTTGCAACTCAATCTATGGGGAAGCAAAATAGATTTTAAAAAATTTGAATTATAATTATAGAAGCATTTAAAGAAATCAATGAAAGCATATAACATTTGCCCCACTCTGGACCTAAAAAACAGTAGAAACAGTAATTCCCTCTTCACACTGCTAGTGAAAAAGCAAAATAAAATAGAAACCACATTATCTCTGCTCAGATAGTTAAGTCCTAGATGATGTGGGTTTATTCATTTTAACAGCAAATGCCTACTTTGTGAGTAAAACAATGTGTGCCACTATATTTATAACTGTGTACATTTATAACCCACAACCAAATAACCTATTACCTGCCAGCAAATTTAACAACTACAAATCCAAGGGATGAAAGTGGTTTCCACTTTGGGTAGAAAAAGGCATTTACACGTTCTTAGGAGACCAACACAGTGTATATTTATCGCACAGTATCTGTCCCCACAAGCAGATATTCCACTGAAGCATCTAAGAGCAATAGCAGAGGCCCTGGTCTGAACCTACAGCATGCTGGTCCCTAATCCAATGTACCACACTGCAGCTGGATTTCACAATTGAGCAAATTTAGGCCTCCTGGGTGATACATTCCCCTGAGGCACTTGTTCATGGTGTGTTGTGCACCTCATGACCTGGAAGTGATCATGACCACCATAGCACCAGCTGTGACTGCTTGAGAGTCCCCTGGGGCAATGTAACCAGCAGGGGGTTCCCTCCGTTTTGCTAGCCCCTCATCTGTACAGTTGCTCAGCCCTGCAGCAGACTGACTCTGGGCGCACTGTTGGAGGCAGCAGAGATGAGGTGGACTTACGAAAGTGTCGGGGCATTCCAAACTGGTTGACAAAAAGGGAGACATTTCAAAAAATGTAGAAAAAATCTCTTTTATGTTTTCCAACTCATTCATTTTAAGTAGAACAGCCTTGTAAATTTGTGTCACAGCGATGCATTTCTGGGGGAAGGTGGCTCTGAATTGGTATCAACTGGTTTGGGGTGCTCAAAGTTGGTATAGACTTGTTCGGAGCACTTGTAGTTGGTATAGACTGACTCCGGGTGCTCAGAGTTGGCATAGACTGGCTTGAGGTGTGCAGAGTTGCTATAGACCAAGTTGGGGTGCGTGGAGTTGGCATGGACTAGTTTGTGCTGCTCTGAGTTCATGTAGACTGATTTGGGGTTCTCTGAATTGGTATAAACTGGTACAGGGTGCTCTGAGTTGGTATAAACTGGTTCAGGGTGCTCTAAGTTGGTATAAACTGGTTCAGGGTGCTCTGAGTTGGTATAAACTGGTTCAGGGTGCTCTGCGTTGGTATAAACTGGTTCAGGGTGCTCTGAGTTGGTATAAACTGGTTCAGGATGCTCTGAGTTGGTATAAACTGGTTCAGGGTGCTCTGAATTGATATAAACTGGTTCAGGGTGCTCTGAGTTGGTATAAACTGGTTCAGGGTGCTCTGAGTTGGTATAAACTGGTTCAGGATGCTCTGAGTTGGTATAAACTGGTTCAGGGTGCTCTGAGTTGATATAAACTGGTTCAGGGTGCTCTAAGTTGGTATAAACTGGTTTAGGATGCTCTGAGTTGGTATAAACTGGTTCAGGGTGCTCTGAGTTGGTATAAACTGGTTCAGGGCTAGAGGCCAGCATGCTGTCAGTTTTTGGATCGGAACTGCTAAAGTCATGCATGTCTATTAAACCTGGACCATGATGCACTACTCCGTATGACTCATCAGACTGAGCCGCTGGAGAGGAGAGCTGAGGGGCGTATGCCTGGACGTGACGCACACCTTCCAGAAGAGGAGGCGGGGTAGAGAACCCCATCAGAGGCTCGTCAGAGGGGTTTACAATCGGTTGCTCTGACACTAGCGTTCTCTGCTGGAGCTTGATGTACAGGTTGGTCTTTGCCTTGGACTGGACCCAGCTTCTCGTGTTCCTGTCCGCGGCGTCATCGTCATACTGTTTCATATCAACGTAAGCCTTCTTCTGCAGTGTTTTCCACTCTTCCACAGTGAAAATCTGCAAATGGATATTAGAGAGGGTGTGTGTGTGTGAAAGAGAGAGAGAGAGAGAGAGAGAGAGAGATGTTTTGATGACTGTGAATTACAGGAAAACACTAGATGAATGAATGGGTTTCACTCACGAGGTTGAGCGGAAGGTGGGCCGGGGGCCGGTAGATGGATCTGAACGCCCGGGTTAGGAGGAGCAGTGCAGATATGAGCAGTAGGGGGATTAATAACCCCACACTCAAGCGCTTGACCAGCTGCAGGTGCCTCTGATCTGTGAAGGAAAGGAACACGACCAGCACGTGTCACTTACAGCCTTCTTCATGTATACGTGGTATCATAATACATAATACGGTAGCCATATTAAAATATTACATTACATTACAGGCATTTGGCAGACGCTCTTATCCAGGGCGACGTACAACAAAGTGTATAACCATAACCAGGAACAAGTGTGTCAAAAACCCTAGAGAAAAGTACCGTTCCAAGTGTAGGGAACAACCGCATAATTCAACTTGGACCCTGTAGGTTAAACTGATTAACACTAGCACAAACAATAACAGCAGCAACGCAGTCTAGGCAAAAATACAAGCAGTAGTTAAGACGAGTGCTTTAACTGAGTCAACTACGAAACAGCTACCCAGTTACAACCATAAGCTTACGGTCAGTACTACTACACATGACATGTAGCAGATATACTACAATACACAAAACAACAGCCATTTTGCTTGACCTCCTGTACTTCTCCCGGGAAGGGATGCGGAATTGTCAGTGAAGGCGCAGGCCTCTCCCTCAGCTGATTCGTAATCGTGATGGGTGTACTGGGAATGGCTCATCCAGATCTTGGAAGACACAGAAACACAGTACTCTGTCCCAGGAACCAGGTCTTCCATCCTGTCAGTATGAAGTGCTGTTGTCCTACTAGATAATGTCTATCAAACAAAAAAAGTGAGCATTCGTGACTAAAAACATTTATTTTAAATGGTATTCTTCAGACCAATCTTGAAGTGGGGTGATTTAAAAAAACAAAAACAAAATATAAATATTACAATTAGAATATGACATTTTCCTTACCAGTCAAAATATGTGATATAAATTTTCTTTGTATATTTAAACAACACCAACTCCCCTCCCCTCAGATATCAAAACCCATTCCGTTTGTATGTGGAGTATAGTGTATAGCGTATAGTGTATAGTTAGCGGCTCCATTGTTTCACTGTCATCAGCACTCACAAGGCCATTTCTTTGTTTGTAATGAATCATATACTCCATCTTCTCCACGTCTGTGTAGTTCTCAAAAGATGGGTAAATATGCACTTGCATAGAATTTGCCTCTGGAACTAGATGAAATCTTGGAGGATCAAATGTCACTGAAAAAAGAACAAAAAATAACAATCACTTTTCCCAAATATGAATATAAATACACAAATAAAAATTGCCTGAATCAATAGCTATGCTTCCGTCAGGATGTTGCAGAGTATTCACCATGGGACACTTCAAACGCCTGCTTGTACTTGCACACAAAACAGCCCAGCACAGCTAGTTTTCAGATTGGGCCAGTCACACAAAATTTTGACAGGACAGAATAAATTCACACTATTGTAAAGGTACCTTTTGACAATACATAAAATTATCACATTCTGTGATATTTGTAACATTCTGTGATATAGGTCTGTGGCTGTTTGGTAAAGGGGCTCATGTTGTCCACAGGATGTTGTGCTAATCATGGGACTCAACTTCCATGATTAGCACTAAGGGACATGTCCCTTTTCTTTAATTTTAGTTGCCAACATTTATGCCTGCAGTGTGTTACTGCTGCAGCTTTTGTTTCTAATGGATTGTAATTCACAGTGACAGGTGTGTGTAAGGAGAACTGCTGTGGAAGTTTTGTGTCTGTGGTGTCCTTTGGTCTAAAGGCAGCCCTCACAGAGCTACACTGACATGTCAGATTGTGTACTGTACAAGAGCAAACAATGAGATTTGGAAGAATAAAAAGTGGAGTTTCCTCTCACCCATGCATGTGTGGACAGAAAACTTTCTTATTTTACACTGAGCTTTACATTTTTTTATCTGGGTCTAGTACCAGCCATCTAGCAGATGGGGGATATGCACATACACTTTCATACTTTTAAAGTTGATCAAGAGGTTGTTTCATGTCAAATTTTGCATGCACAGTATTTTGCGTCATTCGTGTATACAATAATGCCATATATTCAGTATACGGTATGCACTGTATACGGTATGGTATGGTATGCATCTGCCTGCCATATATTCATGCATACATAAACCTTGAAATGCCTGATATCCCATATGTTTCTCCACAGAAACAGATGGAGACACAGGAAAGTATACTTGGTTCTGATTGGCTTATCTTACTGTCCATATGTGGAATGGACATCTTGGCCTCCACCCAATCAGACTCAGTGCTGTGACTGACAGCCCTCACACGGCCGCACATCAAGTGTCCCTTATGCGTTATGTCCTTTGTGAGGTCACACTGCACCAAGGAGATGTTCCAACATTCTTTTTTCTGTATCCATCTTGAAACTCCATATCTAAAATTAAACACATATATAATATACAGTACATGTAACTTTATACAACATACATGTATATATACACACACACAAACACACACACAACCACATGCACACACTCACACACACACACACACACACACACAATACAATGATACAATGTTGAACTGAATAATACTCACAGTTTATACTCCACCTGATACAGTGTTTCACTGCTATTTCCTGTGGCTGGTTCCCACGTAAGGAAAGTCATCAGGTTTTTTGATGAGAATTTCACTGTGTGAGGTGTATGAAGAACACAACCTTCGAAAGATATGCAATATGCAGAGACATTTTTACAAGGTCACAGGAAGCAAAAAGTGAGTTCCTAATTCTAAACTGTTCTGAAATCCAGAATGTCCACACTGGCACAAAATAATTTAGGAAGAAAATTTCAATTACAGAAAAAAAAACAGAGATTGCTGGCAACCTTGGAGACTTCTGGGCCACATTCAATCCCATAACTTTAAAATAGCAGAGAAAGCACTTCTGATTTCATCATGCAGCTGGGCGTTACACCTACACATATGTCAAGTTTGGTGCATAAATACAACCAGTCTTCAGGGAGGTGTGGCATAGTGTCACATTAGAGTATGCTTGCTGCATGCAACATGGCTGCCACACCATGTGACCTGAGGCAGCTGATTGTAGATATCCACAGCCCTACTGGAAATTCCAGCCACAAGATGAAATTTAGGTTGAATTTGGTGGTGGTGATATTATCTGTACAAACTGGCCCACCAGCTGGACATGGTCTTACTGGCATGGATGCTATCTCCAACCATCTCGCTGCCAGCTTGACCATCTCAAACCAGTTTCAAACCAGCTGGACTAGAACATATCAAAATTTGAACATTTAGTATATTAGTATTTCTGTGGGTTTATAATAAAAGAAGGGTTTTTGTAGAAGTACTCTACTGTCCTCTAGTGGAGTCATCATAACTTTAGGTATATGTTTGAGTGAGTGTTAGGAGCAAGACAGCAAGCAAAAGTGTGCACTGGAAGAGCTACTTGATTTGGAGGTTATGATATTATTATTATTATTATTATTATTATTATTATTATTATCATCCAATGTGCTGGAGTAGGCTACAGAGCCAAAACAACAAGAACTAGGTCACTGTATAAATATGTACAGACAGCACTGTATGCGCCTCCAGATATTCCTTCTGGAGTCCATTATGTTCAGCCCATTATGTAAGCACCAACAATTTCAAGCTTCAAGATTACGTTGTTGTAGTCTGTATCTCCCGGTCACTTGTCTCCCCAGTACTGTCTCTGTGTCTGTGTTCCCTGAACTGCTTCACTCCCCTGTATTTGTGTGATTTCACTATTCGGGTGGTTCCGGGTTTTCGTGGTTTCCCCCCCTTCCTTCCAGTCTCGTTTTTACTTACTTCCTACTTATTTCTAGTTTTACTAATTTCTACTAATCCTTACTAATTTATAGATTGTAAAGTACTAACCTCATTAATATACTAACATGTGAATATTACTAATGGACTAACACACACTAGTTTTGGGTTTTTGATAGTTTAGATCACTATACTAATACATTAACCAGTCTCCCCTTTTCCATGCTGCGCTGTAGCTCCGCCCCTTTTCTTTCTAGCCTGCTCTAACGCTGAGTTCTGCAATTGCCTGCACTTGTCTCTTGCTCTGACTGCACCTCTCTCTCTGCACGCGTTTTTACCTGCTTAACCCAGGCCGTCTATTATCATTGTTGTCTATGTGATTCCAGTCCGCGTTTTGTCAGTCCCCTGTCATTTAATTAGTTATCCTAATGTTCTTCACCTGGATGTTGTTTGTTACTCCGCCCTCACTCACTTAACCCCTCCTTGATTGTTACCTTCCCCAGTGTATAAATGTCAGTCTTTTCCACCAGCTCACGGTTAGAACGTTGATCGAATTCATTGTGCCGATATTTAGTAAGCCTTTGTTTATCGAGATTCCTGAGACACCCCTTCTGAACGACTTCGAGTTTGCCTGCCCCTTTTTGGTTTGTTTGCTTCTGGTTTGACCTTTGCTTTGCTTTGATTTCTCTTTTGCCTGTCCCTTTGTACCTTCACTGCTCTGATCCCCTGGTTTTTGATTTTTTGCCTGTTTATCACAATTCTTTTGGAAACTCGATTCGGCACCGTCCTTTCTCTGATTACCTGGCTTCGAACCTCGGACTGAATAAAGACAACGTTTTTTAGATTTCCCTGGTCTGCGTTTGAGTCCTTGCACAGAACATCACATACGTGCCATCACAGGCTTACTTTGTGCAAGTGGAGCACTGTTTATGAAAGTTTGGCAAACACTGGCAAGCTTTTTGGGGTGTGTCCACCAGGCCACGAAAAATAGGTAAAATTTTATTCTACTTAAAAAGGTCTTTTAGTGAAACATGTATGCAGAGCATGCAGTTCTTTAAAACTTTTATGATACAATAGAGGGGATTTATAAAAATTAAGGCAAAACAATTTGTGTGACTGCTGGTGAACATTCCTGGCGAACCTTAACTGAAATTGATTATTCCTGACAATTCTAATAGGCCAGTACTCCAGTACCCAGTGGTATACACCCTATTATGTGTATAACCATGTAATTTAACTTAATTTACAAAACTCAGTGATGTATACAGCATGAGGCTTGCATTTTTGAAAAACAGCTAAAAATGTATTTTGGAGCATATTTATTAGTTGAAGTAATGCACAAGCACATACATGATCCCTTATTCCTTAGCTATTTTGAAAGTACCCTTCCCAAGGACCAGACCTGAGATACTGCTAAACCTGTGCTACCTTTTCCCCTTGCTTAAATTTGTCAAAATTGGTTAAAAAAAAAAAGTTTGTTTTGTGTCCACGTTGGCTTTGGAGTGATCAAAACTGTACCATGCCTGAGTTTAGACAAACCCAGCCATATGTGTCAAAAGTATTTCCAGTTGGGCAAGGTGGCAACAAGGAAAATCCAAAATGAGAAATATCTGAGACAATAAATAAATAAATAACAATATGTTTCACACCCGTTGGTATTGGAAGTCTAATAAGAAGATATCGAATTAAGACATGCTTCAAACAATGCAGAACACAAGAATATCCTCCACATTTTGGCATTTGGATCACACTGCCTTCTACTCTTCGTTGTCAGAAATGTTGGCAAGTGCTACCTGAGGCCAGGGACAAATCCCTCAGTCACATTTCTTCATTCACCTGAAGTTTCCTTTGGAAAAAATAATCATTCTATTCTATTCTGTTCTATACTCAGGACAGAAAAACTAAGACAGAAAAGTTTCAGAGCTAGAGCTCCGCTTTCTAGCAGCAGCTGTTCGAAGTTACTTGACCATACGGATCAAACTACCGCTTTTGGTGAAACTGAAATGTATACATGACCGTCATTCATTTAAACGGCGTAATGTAATTATTGATCCGCATCCTTAAATCTTAAATTGGTGATAAAACCTCATTTAAATGCATATCCTCTAATGATAATACATGCAGATACGATACATTTAAAGGTTATGACATGTTTATATAATTGAAGGCATTTAGACCATTTTAAGGCCTAAGTGTCTTAACAGACGGGGTTCCCTTTAAATTTGCCATCTGTAATTTGTATAGTAAATACTTGTTTACAGTAAAACAACGATTGGGTCAGTTCATTAATATGTTAGTTTTTCTTATTAATATTTGGCATCATTTCAGATTACTGTAAATATTTTCCTTTCACTGATTTAAGCACTTTTTCAAAATTAACATAATTAGTGATTAATAATATCACCTACCTGCATTTGTTATCATAAGGAGCAGAATGACAAAATGAGAAATCATGGTGGTCTTGGTTTCACTGGGCTCTGACAGGTACTGATATGGAGAATAACTTCCTCATCTGAAACATTTAAATACTACACTTCCTTACTCATTGACGGTGGGTTTGTCTGTTAGATGAGGATTGCTAAGAAATGAAATGTTGCTAAGAGATTACATGTAAATACCTTAAAAGGGACACCTGTGGTTGGTTGGTTATTTTGTGTACACCCTCTGCTTGTCAACCATTCTGCTCATGATACCTGTGCTTCCTCTTTGCTGAATCTGATAAGAGCAACAGACAAAGTGAAAATGAAAATACAAACAGAATATTATAATAGAATGGAATATATGTATTGTATGAATGCAATCCAAACAGAAAAATAGCTCACTCAGTTTTCTTCTTGTTCTTTTTCTTAATAATAATAATAATAATAATAATAATAATAATAATAATAATAAGGCTAGGCTTACTCTTAGTCTTATCAGATTCATTTTGTTGATAGATAACTTTAACATTTAATATCCTACAGTCAAACAAAAAATATCTCTTCAGAATGTTCTCTTTTTTTATAAGTTGGTTTTCCAAAATATGCAGCGTGAAAATATGAAGCTGTAGGGTGGTTTTCAGAATTGTGCCTCTTATCAGACCCCCAAAGGAACACAGACTGTGTTTACTGTGCTGACAGGGAGTCAGCAGGGTTTGATGAAGAGACAGAGCTATAGCCTCAATACTGCATAGTTGCAAAAGATTCTGCTGGATCAGCATTATGTGCTGTGATCTTTTTCCGTGTACAGTAATCATGTTTGGTGTTGTTGGTAAGCTGATGTCATGGGGAACAAGTTGGTGTCATCGATGGTGTGGTACAGTAGGTGCTGAATAAAGATCTTGAAACATCATTCAGATGTGAATAGCAGTGCCGCTGCAAAATACACAATTGTGTCTTTACAAGCTATACAAGCCAGAGGCATGTCCTTGTCCACCAAGATAGATAGTGTTCCATATAGAGCCACACTACTGGCAGAAAGAGGCTTTAGCTCCTCACTTGCAGTCTCCTTCTATGTATAACTGTTAGCACAGAGGAAAGGTTAAAACACTATTTTGGAGTCAGATAACCAAAACAACATTAAATGAATCCAGTTCCAGTAACACCAGGTAATACTACACATGTTCCTTCGCCACTCATATACTTCCGCTGTTTGGTGTATCTGAGGGGATTCTTACAAAGCATAATCATTATTTGTTTGTTGTTCACAACTGTTAGCAAAAAATATGCTTTGTTCTCAAACTGTAAGCTGAAATGACATATGTACAGTATACATTTCGACTGGAGAAACGGAAAACTGCTGACCGAGAAAAGTGCTAGGTACGATGCACAGAGCAGACTGTGAGTTCAAAGCTAGTGAAGGAAAATTGCAGTGGTATCATAAGAGCCAGCACCAGTGAGGGAACAGTGAAAGGCGAACACCAGTGATCCGTCTAGCAGTTTGCTTTCTCAGCTCAATAGATAATTTTATTCCAGCGATGAATGCATCAATCAGTGTGTTGCACAGTCAAATGCGTGCATTATTTTACATTAGGAGGTACTGTTTTCTCCCTATTATACTGCTTCTCTGTAAACTTGCTCCCGACTCACCAATTTTAGATGTACCCGGCGCACAGTTACAGAGATCTCAGGGAGAGGTACAGGCTATTTCCAGCTTTTTCATCAGTGGAACTTTTCTGCTTAATCCTCATTTTTTTTTTCTTGACTACTAATAACAAAATACAATATGTATTGTATAATAAGGATTTGATTAAGTAATTGATTACACTACATCAGAGTTCATACCCTGGCCTGTTCGATATCATAGGTTTTCCTCAGAGGTGGAAAGTTCAGAGTTCAGAAAGATAAAGACCTGCCATGTGTTTCCTCCACCCATGAACTCATCTAGCTGATTTCACTAATTATTTCTACCTCCTGACTGAATAACAGTGTTTAACAGCCAAGTCCAAAATACTAGGGATGACTTTTACTTTCTCTTTTACTTTCTGAACCTGAAATTTCCACCTGGTTCCACTTGAACTCATAAATTCATAAGACTGGAGACCTCTGCGCCATAACGGCAGCACTACCTGGGTGTGTTTTCAGATCGTTATGTTGTAGGGGGGACGAGAGGGCTGCGAGCAGGTGTGTGAGGGAAAGTCTCTCTGGCCCACATTGAGTCAGACTTGTGGCTTTCCCTGCAGCCTCATTAGAGCATGCAGACACACACACCGCAAGGCAAAGAGGAAGAGGCGCTTGCCAGAACAGGAAGTTCTGTGACCTCTTAGCGGCTCAAGCACTTCCCAACCGTTATGATGTGTGTGATGTGAAGCATGTGTATTGAATATCCTTCCTCTTCCACACAAAAGAACCTAGCTGAATTTTTTGGCATACGTGCATGCAGTTACTATATCAGTTGTCAAAAGTAGGCACTAGCATTGTATGTACCATAAAGACCTTTTTAGTTTTCAATCATATCTCCCTGGTACCACCAAAACAGTTGTGGAATAGTAAAAACACTTTGCACATGTCGGTACAATATTTGCATAAATAAATCACTCAAATTGCCAGTCAAGTCACGGTGAGTTTTTCTCTTTGTCCAGGGGTTGGCAGCCCTGGTCTTAGAGAACTGCCAAGCCAGGTTAAATCACCTCACCTGCTTTCTTTGGTCTGGATTAGTTACTGATTTCATGGTAAACAAAACACTCCAGACACTGTGGGTTAATTGCAGCATACTTAGCTGAAGATTAAACCTCAGACTTAAGTTCCTAGACCATTGAACTGTATTACAACCAAAACAGCTATCCAAATGTGTGAAATTAGGATTAGCTGTTCCTGTTGTAATGCAGTTCTGTGATCCAGGGGTCTGAACTTGAGGCTGAAACTCCAGCTAAGTACACTGCAGCTGGTCTGATGGCTCTTGAGGACCAGGGTTCTCAAGCCCTAGCTGTGAAATGAGGATGAAGAGAAAAGAATTGGTTAGGAGTGGGAGCATGTGGCTTCTTGCCATTCCTTGACCTTTCAGAATTTGACCAGCTGCCTGCTCACAGTAATAGGCCGTAGCCAGCACTTGTCAGACAAGGAACGGCTGTGCCTAGCTCTGCATAGTCAGACAGCTCCTGTGGCTGTGCAGTTCATGTTGTCTGGTCTCCTACAGACAGTCTGACAGGAGTCTTGGGGCCACTCCACTGCGGTACCTGCTTACCTGTTCAGTAGTATTATTTTAATATTAGTCGTATGCTATCATCTGTGTATTTGAGTCACGCCATTCGGCTCTCCCATTGGCTCAGCGGTTAAAGGGCCTTTGCTAACTGCAGACAAATGGCAGGCTGCCACTTCAGCAAATGATTAAATGCTCGGGCAACAAAATGAACCTGATTCATCTGCAGAAAGAAAGGCGACTTCTCCAGACTATGACCACACTGGGCCAGCTGGAAGTGCAGACCTGGCAGCCGTTCTGGGCTGAATATCTGCCCATCTGCAGTCGGACCAGCTGATCACTGATCTTTAGAAGAATTCATTTAATCTGAATGATTTATGACCTGAAAAGCAGGGAGTCTAAGATGCACAGCTTAGTGCAGTTTGACAAGGCTTAACTGTGCAGATCTCAGTCACAGAGATTCCTGCTCATTTGTAATCTTTTAAGAAGTTAGACATTTAAGACCTTATGGCCATTCAGGCATTATAGATTATCCTATTCTGTGTTCATTGCATCACGGAGTACACATATGGATATGTATAGATATGGTCTGACTATGATTAAAAAAGCAAACAGAATGTATATGTACATACATGAATATAATAATAATAATAATAATAATAATAATAATAATAATCATAATAATCATAATCATAATAATCATGATAATAATAGCAAAAATAATTATATTTTTACTGTTGTTGTTATTATTAGTATTAGTAGTAGTATTCATATTAGTATTAATTTTAACTATTAGTATTATTTCATGTTTTTATGATATAGTGTTTTGGGAGACCCACACAGATTTGTGGTTAGGCTGTGAATAAGCCTGTCTGTGGTCTTCCACTTAATAAGAAGTGATGTTTGTCTATTGTTTACCATGAGAACAAAGGAAGGCTTTCAGATGTAGAACAACAGGAAGTGGAAATGTGGTGTCCATTGTGTTTGTGACCAAGTCTTTTCCCACTAAAAGTCATTATTACATCCGTGAATCTACCACAGCTCTTCACTCTTTAACCCTATGAATGCACAGTTCAGCTTTCTGCTAATATAAATGAATACATTTGAGACCTGATAACTCACAACATTTTTGAGAACACAAAACATATACAGTACAATAGTACATTTACCTAAAGATGAGCAAGTCACCCGCATTCTGAACAGATTACTTCACTGTGTACCCAGAGTACCAGGTAAATTGCCCATCTTGGTGATGAACTGAAACAGTCCTGAGATCAGCGCGGCCTCACCATACAGAATCACACGGTCTTCACTTCCCGATAATTCTGTGTGCTGCTGCATTGCGTGCCACATCAACTGTATATTAAATAATTGAGAGGTTGACATCAACAGCTCTATCAAATCAAATTGAATATACAAATAAAGACACAAATACTGCACATCTTTGAAAAATATCCATCTAGCCAATGCCGATATATCGGAAATCATAGAACTCCATTGTTGTGACAAAAAGTCAGAGACATACTGTTACTTTAGTCAGTAGCCTATAATTCACCATTACGAAGAACCCGGCCATTGTACTTTTTACTGAAACAATTTCATGAAATGATAATACCTTTTTTTATATATGTGGAAAGTTGTTGCGTGGAACCAGAATACTGAACATAATCCCCATTAAAATGAACAATTTGCTCCATTTCAGATTAAATTAGTGCATTTCCTGATTGAATGCTGGGGTAGAAAAATATCTGAGAGTTGGGCAGAAAGATTTTCGGTTTTGGAATTTTCATAGGACATGTTGATGTTATTGCAAAAAAATTTAATTAGCATTGTTATCCTTTGAGTTTCATTAAAACAGGACTTTCATACAATATGTACTACTTTTCTGAGAGAACTGATCCAGCAGCAGCATGTCTGCAGTCTACAGTGGAAGCCACGCCTATATATATATATATATATATATATATATATATATTTTTTTTTTTTATTTATTTATTTTTTTTTTATGACACATGAAAATTTCATAATTCTGAAAGGCAGTCTGTATCACACCACACAATCTTTCTCCAGTTTTCACTGTACAAAGAAGCTAATTTATTTAATTCATTTTTACGTGCACAGTATATTATGCATGCTTTGACAATTTAAGCCAATGTACATTAACTGTCTACACATTTTTTTGATAAACAACTATGATATATCTGCTAAAGAAATTGTTGATCTCAAAATTAAGCAAAGTTTTCCACATTATTTTAACCACTCAACGAGCACTACTACTTCATGTAATGGCTCTGTATTTTTGAACCAGCAGGTGGCATCTGAATTCAAATCCGTGTTATGACAATGGATTTTTTATCTTATGCCATAAGCCTTGGATAAAAATTCCTAGGCCTATGGCAGGATACATTATGAATGATAGAGTCAATTTAGTGATTTTTTGCAAGGCAACATTTAAGGCATGATAAACAGAACTGTTTTCAAAAATTATATTTGATATATGCACGTACCTGCCTTTAGGATGCGCACACAAAATATCATCTTTCTACACTGAACAGAATGACCTCTGTGGTTATTTTCACACTTCAGTCAAATATGGGTTAATTCATGGAAGCAGAAAGGGTTCACCCACTAAGAGCACATCTTTCAAAATAACTCTCTACTACCCCTCTATTATTTAATACAGAAATATGATATCAGCAAAGATAACTATCTACAATTTTCCCAACTCAAAAATACACTGAAAATCAAAATCAATATCTCATATGGGAATACCCTGCAAACCCCATCAGTCATGGGCAACCTTTCGAGCGTGCAACATCGACGAAACCTATCTCAAAATTACACACCCTCGCATCATCAGTAACAGATGCCACATTATATATTCATTATATATTCCCATTAAAGACTGAGAAAAGACCTTTCCATCAACACAGATACGGTTTTTCTGTAAACAAATATGTAACAGCGTGTCCTTGACTAAGAATCCTCAACTGCAGCCTATTCAATATAAGATTAGGCACAACTCCAGATGCACGTAGTTGTCACCATGTTTGTTCACAGTATGCACTCAGCTCATCTGATAATTACATTCACTCTACCTGACTCGGCCCATCAGTTCAAATATTTTGGAAAAAAATTAGAAATGCTAAAAATAATAAATACCACAGTATTTGACTTTCTCCATCCCTGTTTCTCCGAGGAGACCCTTCAACTTTTATACCCTAATATGAACATGCCATTCTTATCATTGTTATTCTTATCATTGAATTATTCCAGAAAAATAGTGGCCAATTATCACTATTACTGTCATGTTGTAAGATATGAAACCAATATCGAAGATGCCCTACAAACAGGGGACTCTGTAATGCATGTAAACAATTGAGAAGAACTTTAATCCACGCCATGCTGCCCTCTATTGGAATATGAGAAAAGTGTAAATACTTTTAAAAGAAAAGGCAGTATTTATTCCAACAATTTATTTATTTTTTTAGATTTTGCTGGAAGAAACAGCCCAACAGATATAAATGGTCTATTCTCTTGGCTGCCTACTCTCTAATTCACCCACCCGTTAGGTGATTAACTCACCTACCCACCGAGTCTCCCACTCTCTCACTGTCCCACCCACCCAGTCTCTCACTCTCCCACTCTCCCGCTCTCTCACGTACTCACTCCTATTTTATATAAGAGTAAGTGGTGAGTAACACCTCTTATTTTATATATCAAGACAGATAATCTTGGATATAGCAAACTGAAAAAAACTGAGTGTAATAGTCCTCAGTTTTGTAGGGTTTCAGAGGAGATGGGCACACTGTGCTGTAGGAGGTGCATCTCAGATGAAACATGGATGAAATCAGGACTCAGAGACCACAACTCAAGCAAATCATTACTTACATATTACTAAGGGAATATGATACAATTATTTACAGGGGATGACCAAACTAAACTGTTACTCTTTAATTAGATTTAAATACATTTTCTCAAAAAACGAATTCAGTTATTAATGATTCCACATTACAGTACACACATATATCCTCTCCCTGTTGTCGACAATAAATCTCGCATGGCATAGTGATGATATACTTGCATATTAAACCTGCATATTAATGAATACCTGATAAATTTACCTCAAGCATCTTAATATATTTTATTTACATGAATATCATCAAGTTACTTTAAAATATAATTGAAAATGTAATTAATTTTCATTGATTCGCCAGTAGGTCAAAGATTTTCTGGTTCACATAGGATATTCTGATCCTCCATTGGTTTGGATGTTATTTTCGTCACGTGACCAAACTAATCAGCAACTTTGTTTGATGGCTACCAAGTGACAAATAGCCATGTCTGATGAGTGAATTGTTGAAGTATCGAAACGGTTGGGATGCTTTTCGTCTGAATAAGGTGGTGGAATTAAGGAACTATGCTTGAATCCTAATTTTGGCAGTTTGAATCTCAGTCATGATATATAAGCAGCCACAAATAATGTCACTTGCTACTCAAATGAATAAGAATGCATATATTGTGCTTTTAATTTTTTTTTATTAGCAGGAGGCTATCCAATACATCCTACAGTTACAATTTTCTCAGTTGCTAAGTCAGTATGAATGAAACAGAGATACACATGGCCGCCACCATAATCAACATGGGCAGAACAGTAAACATTGTGTCATTTCTGATTGCTTTCGCACAAAACGCAAATGCTGAGCACATAATTGCAGAATAGCAAACACAGCTCACTGCATGACACAAAATTCAATGAAGTAAATCTTGTCAACTAAATTCAAATATTTGTTCACAGCAGATAGCAGATTGCCCCCGTAATTGTAAATCTGTACTGCTTGTGTACAGAACCTCATTGTACAACTTATCAATGACCGATCACTCTTTATTCATGATTATAATGGTAATCTATGAGTTGGTGTTGGCAACAACAGAACAAACAAAAGGGACAAAGAGAGGATGGAGACACGCGTATGGATGAAGGGGAGGAAGAGGAGTCTGGGTGCACCTTGGAGCACCTCCAAGGGGAAGATGAAGGTCATATATTTCTGATGGAAGTCCTACCAAAGTCATTAACCATGCAATAAATTCAGACTTTTCAACATGAGAGGCTGAGCAGCAGGTCAAGTCCAATCTTAATAGGTCAACCATGGAATCAGCAGTAGGAATATTCCAGAACGTTACTGTATTGTTTTGGTATTTCAGTATGGCACAATATACTGTATGTATAAAATTATTTTCCATCAATGTCTTTGCCAATCGAGATTTCAACGTTTTTATTTATTAATTTGAAAGACAAATAATTTAAAAGCAAGGGGAAAGCATTCAAGCTGTCATGGTGGATATGGCTGTTGCAATGAATATACTACATTTGAGGAAGGTCAAGAAAACAATTGTGCAATACCACAACATTGTTTTACAATGAATGTACAAAACATATATTTGGCAACAATATACAGCGTTCTGAAATTGCATCAAATGAAGACGAAACAGTTGTACGGGGCACCCTTTGAGAGGAACAGTGAAAGAGTGAGGATGCACAAGTAAGGGTAATTCAGTTTTGCGTCTTTTATACAATGCAGTGATTTAATTTAAGAAATCTGGATTACTTTAAAATGGACAGCCTAAACTGCGTACATTTATAGCCCACTTGTTAAACAATTTTTATTGTCTTTTTCTCTCTGAGAAAGCTTGAGGCAAGTGTGATACCATATTTCTTCATATATGTGTCTGAAGCTGGCTTCAGTCTAAAGTAAGCAGATGTGGGAGGAACATTACTGGTCATAGAGCCACAGTGAATATGCCAGACAAAAGAGGCATTCATATCACGATGTATGCAGCCTTGACAAGAGAGGGTGTTCTGGTTTACTTTTGGTTACTTCAGTTGTACAAGAGCACACCTCATAGTGTTTCTGGATTGAGTGAACCCCCAGTGGGGCCCAATATGCCACACTTTGTGGGCAAATGGGACAATGTAACTTCCCGTAACTCCCATCTTGTTACAGAATACTTTTCAGTTTAGACATTACATGTATAGACATGTAATTCCTCCCCCATATTTTCCTTTTCTTAACCACATTGAATAATTATTTTTAGCATGATGGTGAATTCATGCATAATGCTCATTTCACAACTGAGGATTCAGTGGATGTGCCAAGACAGGTGATTCTAACCTCACTGCATTGTAAGGGAAATCACTTCAAGTGGTGTTCATGTAAACGCATGGCCTGACCAACAAGAAAGAAGTGACTGCATCTGTCTACAGTAATGGATTTGACTTTTTCACAGTAATACTTCACTGTTTTTCATATTTTGTTTTTCTTCACAATAAAGTATTTACAGAATAATTCAATGCATATGGAACACTGCTGAAATGGAACACAATAATTTGAAAAAAGTGTTTTCTGTCTCTGGAGTGATTCTTTCTGAAATTCTTCTCTGTGGTCTTCAATTACGGAAACAGGAATAGAGCAAGTGAAAAATGGTTATTTGCCTTTTACATGCTGTAATTATAGCACCAATGAGTGGTCCACAAAGAGATCATACACACAGCGGTATATTGATAGTTGTAGTTAGTATTTATTGTGTCGTTTTTGACAGAAATATATATTTTACTTAGATGGACTTTGTATTTTGCTAAATAAATGTGTCATTTTGGCCAACGTGTTTGGAGTTTGTATATCAATGTTAACTGTTCTGAAAAAGTGAATAATTTTGGAAAAATATGCTCAAGCCATTGTTTCCCCCAACAGCTTAAACCAACACAAATTTATCAATTCATGTCACTGCTGCTAGTGTCTCTTCTGTAAACAATGTAAATATTTCTGTTGAGCTACAATGGACGAATTGACCAATGAGGAGGAGGAGCAAGAATAGTTGGGGGAGGAAGAGATGGGGGTATCAAACTGAGGAGTGTGGACACAGAAAATGGCTGCCCTCAGGAAGAGAGGGATGGAAATTAGAGAGAGTGCGAAATGCTAGCTGTTGAAACAGGAGAAGTGAGGGGGTGGGCAGAGGAAGAGTGCGGTGATCAATCACCTCATTTCCTATGCAGGAGTAGCTGGACCGATGGGGGTGCTCAATCTAAACACAAATGTGCTCTGGAACAAATTTACACAAGTGTCACGCTTATTTTCTTCCCCAGCGTATTTTATTAATGTCAGTGGCAGCAGAGCCCATATAGATGTGTGCAAAATGAAAAATGTTAACATCTGTTTCAATGTGTCCCTCAAAATTAAGGGCACAGGTTGTAGCGATTAGATCGAATAGAGGCTTAAACTGCGTTGATGGTGCTCAAACACAGTCACACAGTCACAAGCACAAAATAATTAAGATTGAATGGTTCATTACTGCATCGAATGGTGTCTTAATTCCCTCTTATAAACACTGGAGACTGACTGTTTCACATAGCATGTTGTATTTTTTTAATGGCAGAAACCTTTTTTTCTCTGTTTCCATCTCCAGTTTAAAGATCCATTTCAGTGTGCTGCAGTCCCAGCTCTGCCTCTGAGGGAGAGAGAGAGGGGGCAGCTTGGATGCTGAATTACCCACACTGCCTTTCAGATACAGAACAATGGTCGTCATGGTAACTGCTTGGCTAATCCTGTGGACAGTGAGTGAGAGAGAGAGAGAGAGGGGGGAGAGAATGAGAGGGAGAGAGATTGAAAACAGGAATCTGAGAAGGAAAAGGGACCCAGCACTCCTTTGCCGCAGTCAACAGTCAATACGACAGACGCCAGAATGGTTTCAATTAACTGAGAGACAAATATAACTGCAGAAATACCCCCTCGGGGTAATGATCCCGGTTCCATTGCCAAAAAGGTGAAGCAAACACACCAATGGTTATTAATGTGTTAAATAAAAACACTGAGTGCAACTGAAATTTAGTTAGCTGTAACAACTATGTGTGTGATGAAGAAATAAGGAATGATCTATGAAATGCATTCTGAAGAGATAAACCCAAATTATTCCAGTGTCAACTTCCCCCAGGACCAGAAGGGGGCAGCATGAGCTTTCCTTGGGAAATGCCAGGGGTATTTCTCAGAGGCAGGCTGTTTATTCTGAGTATCTACTCTACAGCCACCTTTTAGTGCACAGTAATGCATCGCTAAACTGGTAAGCACCAAACACCATGTGGGCTTAGCCCTGGTTGGCCGTCATTCTGTGCTTGACTCATTTTGACTCATCTGTTGGACTGTTATACGTGTTCCACATCCAACCATTGCATTTAATCACGACTCCCTGCATTACGTGGAAAATAAGATGACTAACACCGCTCACTGTGCCTTCTCACAAGATACCTCAGTAAGCCATCTTGCAGATATCTGCTGATTCATGTGACATTGTGCACTTTACCACAATACTCACCTATTAGAAATAGGAAAAGCCAGGAGAATTATGATGGATTCAACTATTGCCATGCAATACATCAAAGTATACAGTTACGCAAATTGTGATTATAGGAAATGACGTTATTTCATTACTAAACACAAGTAAACACATTTTTTGAATTAATATTTCATTAATTTAATGATAAAAGTTATCAAACACCCATGTCACCCATGTGAAAAGTATTTGTCCCTTAAACTTAATAACTGGTTACACCACCTTTAGCAGCAATAACTATAACCAAAAGCTTCCTACAATTTCATATCAGTCTTTCACATCACCGTGGAAAAATGTTAGCCCACTCTTCTTTGCAGAACTGCTTTAATTCAGACAAATTGAAAGGTTTGAGGTCTGAGCATGAACTGCTCATTTCAGGTCCTGTCACAGCATCTCTATTGGGTTCTAGTCAGGACTTTGACTAAGCCACTCCAAAAGTTCAATTTAACATTTAGATGTGGATGTCCTTTTGTGTTTTGGGTCATAACCCAATTACACTTCAACTTCAGCTCATGGACAGATGACTGGACATTCTCCTTCAATAATGGCAAAGTCGCCCAGGTTGCGAGGCAGCAAAGAATCCTCACATCACACTACCGCCACCGTGTTAAACTTTGAAAAGATGTTCCTACAGTGAAATGCTGCATTTGCTTTATGCCAGACGTAATGGGACCTGTGTAATCCAAAATGTTCCACTTTTGACTCATTTGTCCATAGAACATTATCCAAGAAGGCTTGGGAATCATCCAGGTGCTAATTTACATGTGAGATGAGCATTAATGTGTCTCTTGGTTAGCAGCAGTCTTTACCTTGCTACTCTCCCATGAATCCCATTTTGCCTAGTCTCTTTCTCATTGTGGAGTCATGAACACTGACCATACTGAGGCTAGAGAGGTCCTGCAGTTCTTTGGATGTTCTTCTGGGATCTTCTGTGACTTCCTGGATGAATTGTCACTGCGCCCTTGGAGAAATTTTGGGCACTCCTGGGAGGATTCACCACAGCGCCAAGTGATCTCCATTTGGAGATAATGGCTCTCACTGTGGTTTGGTGGAGTCCCAGAACCTTAGAAATGACACTGTAACCCTTTCCAGACTGATATATTTTTCCCTAGAATTTTTTTTGATCGTAGCATAGTGTTCTTGTAGAAATATTGAGGTGAATACTTCATGCGGGCAGGGTACAATATCAGTGAGGTTTATATTTAGCAGGGGCTGGCTACAATCAAGCCTGGCTGTGTTCAATCAGCTGAATCTAATTATCAATTAAATTAGGTTAATTTGTTGATTGAGTAACTAAGGGAACAATTACTTTTTCACGTAGGTTATATGGGTAATTGATAACTTTTTTCATTAAATAAATTAAATAATAATTTATGTGTTTCGTGTTTATCCAGATTCCCTTTGTCTAATTTTACATTGCATCTAAAGATCTGAAATGATTCAGTGTGACAAATATGTAATAATGGAGGCAATCAGGACGTGGGCAATTACTTTCTCCCTGTCACTGTAATTTGACTACACTTATTTAGGTATAGTGGTATAGATATTGTAGACAGGACGATGCGGGATTTCTTTTTTCTAAAATAAACATTCTACTTTGCCAAAACCTCTGGACCAAAAACTTTATTATTTCACTGCTATACATAATGAAATTTAGATCACAAAAATTTAACTGATTAAGTTTTCTTTGGTAGTAAAAGCAGCTTGGTTTTCTACATTCAGTTCAATGAGCAGTGTTACTTCCGGGGGATTCACTCCCTGGCTCCTCCCAACCTCTCCAGTTCCTATATACGCTCTATGGTTTGTATACATGAAAGCACTGAGCTCCCTGGGGATCTGTTCCACGATTATCCACCATGCATTACTCACCCCCACGTGGTCTACGCATTTAACCCCTGCCCGCGAGGAACTGCCCCCCGCTTTCACTTTCATAAAATATTAATGCTACTTCTGGAAAAAGAAAAAAGCTTTTAGCTGTGACCGAATTTTCTGCGCGGATAACGTGCCGCGCGCCCAGCAATCCGGAGTGGCCGGGCGCGCGCGGACAAAGCTGTCATATTGTGTAGTGCGCTGGTCTTTCACCGGTCGCGAACCACTCCGCCAGCGTCCCACATGTTTCCCTTGGTTTGTACCGTGTCTAATGCGCTCTGGGCACGGCGCTTCCCGCGATATCGCTGGCATTTGAGGGACACGGCTATCCTGGAATATCTTTGTCATCTTCCCCTTTCAGTGGTAGTTGGATGGATGTTGACACTGTAACTTTAAGTCTATAAAACTATAAAGTCACTTAATCAGCTTAATCAGAGAGGCAGGGCCGAATTAACTTAATGTGCTTTGACCACTGATTCTGTGCTCATCTGCTTGGCACCATAGAGCAGAGAATCCCTTCGGGTTTAGCCTATGTAGTACAGCTGAGCTACAGTGCACTGCTCAAAATAACATTTTAACTGTTCATAATCTCCCACACTATGATGTACATGTAAAATTAGGGGGCGGCAATGTGGGTGAAGCTGAGTGTGCATGAGTGCATGTGTATGTGTGACGGAATGTGAATATGTGAGCCAATAGGAAAATGATATGCTGCACGTCGGCTTTACCATGAACATTAAAATCAATTTTATCTTACAATTTTGCCAAAGAAAAATAGAAATTGTACATGGGCCTGTGGGACAAAGATTGTAATTGAGAGGGTTATTCTCCAAATGCAATGGTGTAACATAATAGTTGGAACTGACCACTGGTATGGACTTACTCTTAGATTTTCCAGATATACATACACTATGCAGTAGTTTTGTATTTGTATTTTATACAAGTGTTCTTAAAGACAAGTACAGAACAAAATATCTATTTTAATTTTCTCTCTTTACAATATAACCTTATGAATTTCTGTTATGTCTAATTGAACATGAACTTTCCTTGAACAGGAATAATACATTCAAATATTTATGAATTTATTTCAAGAATTGAAATTTCATGTAAGGGCAGTACTAACGCAATAAACCATTTTTGAACTGGAAAAATCTTTAATTTTTCATCAAACTCTGTAAGATGAAAAATAGATAGGTTGCATTATGTTTATATATACAGTATATATACACTACATTTCCTAAAGTATGTGGACACCTGAACATCACACCCACATGTACTTGTGGAACATTTCATTCCAAAACCAACTGTTGCCACAGTTTTGGAAGTGCACAATTCTCTAGAATGTCATGTATGCTGCAGTATTTCCCTTCACTGTAACTAAGGGGCCTTGCACAAAACATGAAAAACAGCCCATACCATTATTCCTCCCCCGCCAAACTTCACAGTAGTCAGTATGCATCCCACCAAATATACCAAATGGACATGCAAAATGCATGCGGTAATAACAGTAAAACATTTTGAGTGTTTAGGGTCATATAGTATGCTAAAATTAATAAGAGCTTCACTACAGTTATGCACATTTTGTATATAATGCTTCTTCCTGCTTCTATACCTCATCCCTTGTAAATAAAAATAGCAAAATTTGATTTTGTCTCTAACTTGAATTTGTATATCAAAATACAGGTTCTGCGAATAATAATAATAATAATAATAATAATAATAATAATAATATCTTCTAATTATTGTACATATTAGGCTATAATAATTCTTTACACGCAAAGTTTGTTTTTTAAAAATATGTAAATGTCACAATGCTATTTACATATTGGTCTGTCCTCCTTTTTTTCCATCGGTCCGCAACTGAGTAATTTGGTAAATCCAAGGTTTATAAATCCAAACTGCAAATATTTTCGGACCTGTAATTTCAACACTAATCACTAGATGGAAACAGCGACGAGTTGTAGGAGACTATAAAAATGACGTCATTGGAGGTGAGTGAGTCCATTCATGGTATATTTTTAAATGCATAGTGTTTTGTAAGAGGACACAGCACACAGACCCGAGGCGTCACGCAGAAGATTTAGAAGAAACAATCTGTGCGGGGTGTCGTTGTAATCAAGTGCTTCGACACTTACTATGGATTTCATTTCTACATAGGTCCAATATGCAATTAAAATGCAACTTATCGTAGGTTTTATCGTCGCTGGTGGCGGCACTTGTCATATGAAGAACGGTTGCGTCGAGGTGGGGAAGCAGATTTCGGAGAAGACGCCTGAGCAGTGCTCTGGTATGAGCTGGACTCTACACAGCGGCCATATTTGGGGTAGAGTCAGAGAACAGGTATTTAGGAAGTGACGTCACTGTCCCCTGAAGGCGGCGGGGGCGCTTCAGAGAGCAAGATGGCAGCAAAATCTGATGGCGTGAGGGTCGCTGCCGGTTTCGCCCAGTTGCACAACCTGGACGAAACGGTGGAGTACGACGACGATGACCCGGGCGACAGCAGCGCTATTCACATCTGGCGCTGCTGCAACACTTCGTCCTGCTACTGGGGCTGCCGGAGCGCCTGCCTGCGTACTCTCCGGGGGAAGGGGACCGAACGCAGGCGGCCGCCGCCGGAGGAGCGCCTATGGCTGGACTGTCTGTGGATCATCCTCGCGCTGCTGGTCTTCTTTTGGGACGTTGGCACGGACTTGTGGCTGGCCATCGACTACTACTCCAAGAGAGACTACCTGTGGTTCGGACTGACTCTGTTCTTCGTGCTCGTTCCGTCGGTGCTGGTCCAGATCCTGAGTTTCAGGTGGTTCGTGCAGGATTACACCGGGGGAGGGCTGGGGGCTGTAGAGGGACTCAGCCGGAGAGCCACTGCGGAGCTGACCATCGGCATTTACAGCCGGGACAGGTGCTGTCAAATATCCGTGTGGATCTGGCAGGTTGTCATACATATTCTGCAGATGGGACAAGTATGGAGGTAAGGACTGATGGGATTAAAATACGAACAAAACGCACAGTAGCCAAAATGCAGACTCCCCCCTCCCCTCTCGTATTTTTCCCTCCACACCCCCTTCCCCGCGTGTCTGTCTCTCCGTCACCTGAGATGACCTGCTGTGCATGCATGAGTACACGCGACAAATGCACCTGAGTGTGTGTGGCGGCCCCCCGTCAGGGCAGACACGCTTCTCTTTCCCAAGCCAGTGCTGCCACCGCTTCACGTAACTTAAGGAGCAGTTTTTTGGGTGTTTGCACCACCACTCTGTCTGTCAAAGCTAACACAGTGCTTGTTTACCACCCAAAATAGAAGGATCACTGGGGAAATGACCGCCCGTAAACGATGCACTACCAGCTTCTGTTTGTTATAAAGTTTTCCTAAAGTTTCATTTTTAAGCCAGTCATAACAGCAATAGTTATAATAGGATGTGTTCGATAAGCACTCGGTGCTTGTGTACTGCTGTTACACGCTGGGTACGATAAGTGCATGTAAGGACTCGTCTCCTTGGTGCCCTCACACCGGATAGCTGTGGCTCGCTTAATACATTACAGTGCATCGACAGGACCTGGTTTAGGGGACACGCTGTTCTAGAGTGAAATTTCTTGTGATTAAGCAGCCATCAAAGCAATTTGTGACTGGAATCTTTGAAAAAATAAAGTAGGTGTGGATATTTCGATGTACCACATATTTACATAAATATATAGTATACACATTATGTCAAGCAGTAGCCTATCCAGAAGACACAGTCACAGACACTATTGCAGTAACCAAAAAGAACGCTCGCTTTGCAGCCTGGATGCGTAACTTATGGGATAACAGAGTTGCTGGTAAAATGCATGCTGATACTGTGGATGGCTTTGTCTTTAGATAGAACGCCCTGTGATGGCTTTTCGGAGTATGGAATCGATATTCTGAATGAGTCATTTCGCCGAACGACCTTTATAAGAGGGTGCGGGGGAGGCTGCGCTTTAGTCGGTACTTAGCTATAGCGTAAGAATGTTTCCTCGATAGGGAGTCAATAAGTTTGCCGTTGTATGTCGTTTTAAGATATGTCGTAATTTAGCAGTGCCAGCCTGCGTGTGTTTATGTGAACTGTAATCCGCCTTTGGTTCGACAGATGTTTCTCTGTCTACGAACAGTTTAGGTTCCTTAAAATCGTGGTTGTAGCGATCAATCTCCGTATACCTCTTTGAGACAACTGCATCTCATTGCATTTATATGGTACGATATTCAAAAATCGCTCTGTACGTCTGTATATATTGAGAGTATTCCTGTTCGCTCTCGCGGCGGTAGCTGGGGGTGGGGGTGCTGCCTGGCCTTTATTTAAGGAGAAACCGCTGGCTTTCGCTTAATTGATGCAAGAAAGGAACCATTCACCCGACATCTTACACACAACACCATCTGGCGTTGTTTTCTAAATAAAGAATTTGTTATTCGTCTTTCGTCTTCCCCATGTGCCATGCCAGAGGAAAACCCACAATTACCATATGCGATTTGCGTTTGTATTTTCCTCATTAGTCAATTGAAGGTTGGATTTCACAACAGTCGCCCCCATAGCCCACCTCTTCCCATTGCAAGTGAGCGGGTTGTGCTATCCGGAAAAAAATAGATCCAGCATTGTTGCGACGTCTCCTGTTATTTTTTCCCCAAAACGTTTTAACACCGTGGCTAGGCAAAGAGGTGTCCCGTCTACTATGATCAGACACTGAGCTGCTACTAGCTAGGTTAGGTTAGTGCTATCACGTGGGGCAAACCAAGATCCGTTGTTACAGGTGTTCGATGCTCCAGCGGACCCCGAGGAACAGTTATCTTAGCTCGTATTGGTTCTGTTTAAAGTGACCTGCCGCCCTCTTGGCATAGAGCTGAAGTGAAGCAGCAGGAGAGACTCTTAATGAACTGGAGCAGAAGACCCTGTGGTGCCCCCTTTTCTGCAGTTTACACCCTGTGTGTGATGCCAGCTCCTCCGTGCCTCTCAGAGTGTTGGTAGCAGTGAGGAGGTGTGAATGGATGGAGAGGAGCCCCATCTGCTCTGTGATCGCTCTCTCTCTCTCCCTCTCAGCTGCTTTCTGAAGGAATGATAAAATCTTCTCTCAGCATCTCTCTAGAGGAATGTTTCCCACAGCGGTAGCAGACTGACTTATCTGACTGGGACACAAATAAACCGGCAATGCAAATTTATGCCAAACCCCCTTTTCAAAGTACTCTATTTTTGATTCGTTTGCTGTTCATTTGAGGCAAAAAAACAAACAAACAAACAAACAAACACACAAACAAAATTGTGGTATTACTTAAAATTTCACCAGAACCAGCATATATGGGGAAGTGGAATTGTTGGGATTTTGGAGTGAAGCTGTCCAGTGCTGAAAAGCTGCCTCACTAGAGTTTTCCAAGGCTAAGTTCCGCAAGGCCAAGTTTCATTGGGTTTAAAACGTAAAGCTGCATCAAATCGTAATCAGAGATACTTCTCACTGTCTCAGAATGTCTTTCTCACTGCTGTGCTACTGCTGTCTATATTCTGTCTGCCCTATCCAGCTCCCAGTCCAAAGGGTCCTGGGTCAACTTCTTCGTATGCCTGTGAGGTTTTTTTTGTATTTTATATCCGAAACTACGGTGAGATGCCTGTGGTAATCGCAAAGACCTATGGGATATCCTACCTGGTGAAGGATACATCAGATGCTGCCTTCAGATTGAACTGAAATAAGGCACCTTAGAAAGACGCATTTTTTTGATGACTTCGGTTTGGGACATGCCTACGAAGGAGAAGTGTGCAAAATTGTGAAAATAGTGAAAATGCTTCCCTATCCGGCTCCCAATACAAAGGGTTCCTGGACAACTGTTTGGTATACGTGACGTTTTTTGTGTTTCATATCTGAAAGTATAAATGAGCAAGTGATTTTTGGGTGTGCTGTGAATTTGTACAGAAGAACAAAGGGATTTTTTTTCCCCATAAGTAAACAATGAATGCACTTGACATTAAAACAAAATGTCTGCAGTCTTGGTTTATTACATCAGTCACACGCCTGTCCGCTTCACTTTGCCATCACGGTAGTTCCCGTTTCTTTCAGAACTGAAGGAAAATTTCACTCATCACTTGTATATCTGGCTCGCTAATGGTATGGGCAATACTGCCCACGGAATTTGGACTCGTCGCAAATCCACAATTTATTGAAACGTAACCAACAAGCGCGCCGCAAATTTGCACTCCGAGCCTTTAGGAGCCTCATCTGCAGCTAGCAGCGCCACTTTTATCCTTATCAGCTCTTCCTTAAAGCTCAGGGCAATAAACAAAAGGAGCTTTCACATCCACTGGTCTCTCATTACTCCATAAACCACATTATGTACTGATTTAAAAAAAATATTTTTCTACTGTCCTCGTATCTCATATCTTTGCGACAAATCCGAGGTTTTGATTTTGCTGTCAGGGATTGGTTTCCTTGCATGCCAATCAAGTAGTAGGGCGACTTGGGACAGGACTCTAAGGTTTCAAATGAGCCCTTGTTGGTTTTATGTGTTCAGTGCCTGGGCTCTTATCGGACAACACCACGGGAGGGCAGCAGGCTGGCAGCACGAGCCATTTAAATGGCTGGATTTAAAGCTCAAGTGGTCGTTTTGAAAACAGCTTGGTGTTGTCTTGTAAAATCTAGTTTCTGAACTGGTTATGACAAATAGTCAAAGAAAAAGGTTTTTCGCTGAGGCCAAGTTGAAGAACTCAACAAAAGTGAATCTTCAATGTGAAAAGTATTCTTACCTTTGAAGCCATTGTAGAATTTTATGGCTTTTAGTATGTATTCATAGTAGTGTAATTTTTATTAGTAGCATTCTTACCTGTTGCTGCAAACGTGTTGGAGATGAACTATGTATAATAATTTTGCCACTGTCTGATGTAGATTGTGTGAAATAAACAGTAGAGCATATTGATTGTAAGGTGGTTTATGGTTTGTTATTTTTGTTTACAATTTTATGTATATTATGTGCGTACCAATACTTCCTCATGTATTACATTAGGTTTGATAATGTAGTCTTGATGGTATACATGTGCCCTTCAGATACTGTCAATAACCATGTCTCTGCTGTGTGTTTCCACAAAGTTATATGGCTTTACTTGAGGGCAGTGCAAAACAAACTAAAATTGTTTGTGCAAAACAAGGTAAAATTGCCTTTTTTAAGTGCTTGGGGAGATAGGGCTAAGATAAGGCTAGGTCTAGCATCAGAATACATTGTTGATAAAAGCATACAGTACACCTGACCAATCTCCTTTAGGCCCTCAGCAAAAGATCTCCTCACTGTGCCAGCAGATTTTAAAGGGAGGGGACAAGGAATTTGTGGCTAGGGCTCTGATTTTATGGAATAATTTGCCAGATTTTATGAGTCTCCAACACTGTCTACTTTTAAATCTAGTTTAAAAACCTGATTTAAAAAACGTATTTAGTATTGATTTTCTTTATTCTGTTGTATCTATACTTTGTTGTGTACAGAGCTTTGTAAGAAAAGTGCTATATAAACAAATAGATTATTATTATTGTTGTTGTTATTATTATTATTGATATATGGAGCCTAGATTTATTCAGCTAGTCGTGTTCCGACTTTACAGTGGGAAAGGGGCATAATGAGCCATCTTGGGCCCAGCTCTACAGTGCATAAGGGATATACTGAGCCAGTCTTTTTCTAACCCCAGAGAGGGAAATGGGTATTTGAGTGCCTTAAGGAGATGGCAGCCTTAATTTACGCATTAACTCTGATTATAGTGTGCCGTATTTCTCTGAGATAGCACTATGGGAAAGGCAACAATTACGATTCAAAGAAAGTTGTCAAGCCAAAGAACATGTTGGTAATTCACCAAAAAAATTTTATTTGTGTGTTGTTTGTTTGTAACATTTCCTAACGTTTTTAGTAACATGCAGATGTCCAATGACTCCCAACTAATGTCCATTAGATAAAAGATATAGGAGGAAGAAGGGTGCACTATTCTAGTTTAATGAATAGATTGGGAAGCATTCCCAGAGCAGCCAATGGACACCGTCCTGGAGGCAGTACAGCTAGCCAATATAATCCTGTTCATTCCAGTGGAATAACAAGACTCCAAAAATAAATTTTGCCTGGGGCGATTTATTTATGATAGCTAATATCTTTTCATTATTTATCCACACCAGTATCACATCAATGCAAGCAGATTTGAGGGTGGATCTGTACGGTCAGTGGATCCAGATGGGAGTTTGCTGAGGGCGATGCAGCAGGAATCAAACCGAGCAAGCCATGTAGATGGTGCAGCGGGGAGAAATGTGTGTCAACTGTAATGTTCCCTGCTGACTTTAACATTAACTGTTGGCTGTAATGTTAACTGCTCACTTTAATGTTGACTGCTGGCTGTAAATGCTGACCGCTGACCGCAGTGCTAACGTTTAACTGCATTGAAATTCCCGGTTTAAAATTTAGGGACTCCAGCCACTCCTCCAACTTGCTCAGTATTCAAGAGCAGCTCTTGAGTCCCTAGATAGAACCCCGCCCCCAAGCATCTGGATGAAGAGAGAAGAAAAAGGAACAAAAAGAAAGAAAGAGAGACGAGTAGTCAGTAGATTGTTCTCATCTCCTGAACCTCTCGGTAAAAGCTTTGGTGCGTGGGCTGCCCACAGCAGGAGATGCCCTTTTTCCCACTCTCGAGAAAGGCATGGGATCACCCCCTGCCTCACTGGAATGCGCATTAGTGATGCATAAAGAATGTGTATTTTGTTTATAAATACTTCAAGGAATATGTATTTTGGTGGTACAGAGATAAATAGGTCAAATATTGTTTATTTTTACGACGAAAGAGAGGCCGGACCACAGCGGTGGGGGAGTCCAGACAATTTGGGTGATTATACGAGTGCATTAAATTCGTTTTTGTGATTATTACTTATATTTATAATGTTTTTAAAAGTAGAACCTAGAGAAGTCATTACAATGTCAATATTTAAGAAAGTGGACCATACTGTTACAGGGAAAGCACAGGCCTGGATATACTGTTATACAGTTTCCTCATATAACCACAATTTAGGGAACTGCATGCAGTTCTGGACACTGGAAGATAAAGAAACGCTTTAGAAGGTACAGAGAAGGGCAACGGCATTGTTCCAGGCATGAAACTGAAAATGTGCACAGAAGGACTTAAGGCGCTCAATCTCTTCAGGTTCAATTTGGATTTGATGGAGGCTTTTATGTTTTAAAAAGACATTAAGTGGAATGCAGATATATCAGGTTGTCACCAGATTATTGTCAGGGAGCATCTGGGGAAATTACGTTGAAAGTTGAAGGACTTGTTAATGCGGGTCTACCATGTCATGGAGTAGAAGCAAAGATGCTTGGAGTGGTGATGACAGGTCTTATATTTCCGAATGATCTCTGGACATTAGGGTGAGGTAAATGTCCTGTTATTGTCATCACACACTATTAAGCTGATAATAAATGCTTTTGAATGATGGACTTGGTACATGGGTGTATAATTGTTGATTTATACCCAGCCTGCATGCCCCAGTTCCATAGTTTTCTCCCAGTCTCACGGAAGCACATGCATAATTAACAACCCAATTATTACAATGGCTCTGAATGGCCAGCATCAACAGTCAGCCCTGATTAGTTGTTTGTGTATTGGGTAATATTCAGCATTTGCCGTTTGTTTGTTCTGCAGGAATGCTGCATACCTTTTTCTGCTAATGCACACAAACAACCGTGAGCTGTAATTGAGCTATGCATGTCTAAAATCCTTCCAATCAGCAGTGATGGACAGTGATTTGGTTTGATCGCTATATTAGATTGTAATTTGTCCCCATTTGGTGGCGTCCGTAATTGGTCTGGCTGTATTCTCATGAATATTCATGAAGGAACTTGGCTAAACACAGTTCTAGTACTGTCAGCAGTGGATAGTAGGCTAGTTCATGCCAGGGACTCTCCATGAGTGACTGAGTAATTGATTAGTGATCAATCAGTGATTGATTATGCTGTTCTCTAGTGGATGGTATGATCCTGTGCATGTCTGTTATTAAAAGGCGTGGAAGCCTTCAGTGTGGTTGCAGAGAAGCTGGCTATGTACTACAGTCCGATTAACTAAAAAATAAAATTTCTGTTGTCAGTTCACACATTTCTTGAGGGTGAGTTTTTGATTCCAAGCAAATGTGCTGACTTGGCATGCCAACACTTCCACCAGACTCTATTCCAAGTTTTGAAGAGAGGTGTAGATCTGAGCTGGGCGATTATCAATTATTTGCTGCAATGGTAATGTCACTGGGTGAATTCGGGGATACAGCTGAAGAAAGATCTCCAAATCTAGCCCAAAATGCATTTTGTCCATTGTAACCAACTCCTGAAGAAAGATGCATCTCTTCATTAGAACACGTTTTCACCAAACATTGTCAATCTCTGAGAAAAGAGGCTGTTAACTGGATCAGATTTAATCACCGAGTTAAGAACCTTGAATTTTCATTTGAGATTAGATACTCACAGATCAACAATTCACGTCTAAGAAAGCGGCAACATCTTAAGATTGGCGTGTTTTGAAAGAGGACTAGTTGATATATGGACAACTTTACATCCAACAACTAAAGTTTATACATACTATTTACTTCAGGTAGACAGTCCATCTGTAATAGATTTTAACTTTTCTTCATGTTTAAAAATGACACTCTCAGACCTTGCCAGATTTACTCTAACAGTTGATCTGACTGGGAATCTCTCTACTTCAAGATGGAGAATTTAAGCATAACATGAAAAACACCAATGAAAGTTTAAGATGTAATGACACAAACAAAATTGACCCAATCGCATGTTGCGAAGGAGCCAAGGCAGTATTTAGAGGGGAAATAAATATGACACGCATCTCCAAAGAATAAAGGAAAAAAGAAAAATTAAGAAAAGATGCCAAGAAACTATTAACAATGTCCAGAAAGCCATAAATACGAGGACAGAGTACTTGGAACCATGTGTTAGGCTACTTTAGATGAATGACTAATTCAAGAAACTGAAAATCACTGGTATTTTCTTTTTAAAAAATGATGGCAGTCTCTAGATGATTGAAGATCCTGGCATATAGACTTCAAAAACAGAATAACCTAACTGATTTATCGCTAAATTAAAATTAAATGCATCCAAAATAATGAATAAAAATGACACAGCAGAAAAAATTTGCGAAGCAGTGTGAACATCTGCATAAACCAGCGTCAGGGAATATAGATACGTCAAAGTCAAAAACATATCTCAGAAATCTTCAATTAAATGAAATATCTCAAGAGCAATGATGTTTTCCTTATAAAATGGATAACTGAAGAAGAACTTGTACAGCCAATTAAAATGCTTAAATAAGGAAATTCCCTCGGATTTCAGATATACCATGAATGCATTTTATATGGAATTGAAGGACCAGCTGGCACCAGTTCTCTTGAGTCTTCAGTTGGTTTTTATAAAAGGGAACTTGCGAGGAACATTGAATCACCCTCTCCTTCTATTACAGTCATCCATAAAGAGGGTAAGGATGCCTCAGCCTGTTTATCATATAGACCCATATCACTTTTAAATACTGATCAGAAAATGTTCTCTGCCATTATACCAAACAGACAAAAAATAATTTTCTAACTCCATCATGTTTTCATCTACCCTCGCTGTAACTTTCAATATTTAACTGATTTGTGGAAGTTAAATGTTATTTAACTGTTTTAATTTTTACATTTCCATCGCTTTAGACAAGAGGTTACACCTCTAGTACGACATTTCAAAGTACTGCTGCATGTTTCTGGTTCTAAATTTGACACGAGTGTTGTGTCTAAACATCATTGTCGATCCTTATCTATGCTAAATTGGTGGTAATTTATCAATGTAGATGATTGCGGTGGTGCAATCAGCCTACTCTTCTAAGTCTGTCAGTATAGCTGTGGATGAATACATTTTGGGAATAAACTTGTGTTATAGCCTGAATTTTGACACTACTAAACGGAGCTGTTCGACACAAAATAAAAAAACACGGGCTCTCGTCCCACATCACGTTAATAATAGCCTCTCTACCAGCACTTTAGTTATCAACCCACTGATCATATTGAGCAAAGCGTATAGGCCTGTATTCAGGTTAACTTGCTAATATTACTTGCTAGCTAGCCGACTGATAAATTAATGCACGTGAATGAATGAGTGATATGCAATTGTCAACAAGGAATCGCCTTACTCCCCCAACCCCCCATCCTGAGTAATGCATTTCCCCATAGGACCACCAGCCACAGTTGTCGGAATTTGATACAGGACCAAAATATGTATCCTTAGGCTGGACGTGCAACCTGGCTGACCCAGACACCATTGTTGTTTGATGGTTCCACAGAATCTGATGTAGCTACATAGATATGCACAGTGTAAATGTGTTCAGATATGTGCAGTGCAGTGTAAGGGCCGAGTATTTCTGAATTAGATTTCCAGTGGTTTTACAAAGGGCTGTTCATAGGCTGGTCTCCAGTTCACATGCTCTTATGATGTAGCCTAGTTTCTACATATGATCATATCAAATTCAGCTGGACTTATGAGCTTTCTTTGGTTAGTGCAGGCAGGCATTACACTCTGAGAATAACAGTGTTTCAGTGCTCACACCCCTGCACTTACAGGAGATCTAAAGCGCCACATGCGGATTAACTTCTTTACAGCTGTGGAGATTGATCCTCTGGTGTATGTTCATTTATACAATAATTGGTCTACTTCCTTCAAACCTCAGCTGTCTGCTAATTATACACATACTGTAGTTATCACCTCCACTGTAGTGATGAAGAACTCTTTGAAGTCCCTCTTCCCTCTTCTGAAATTGTAAAGTTGGGTTTCAGATATTTTACACCTTACAGTCGGAACAATCTGCAAAGAAATCTTAAACTTGACAGATTACTTTCAATTGTTGACTTTAAACACGTAATTCACAACTCTGTGACTGAAATATGCTCCTGCTTTTAACCTCTGCTCTGCTTTTAATTACTGTTACACTGTTGTCTCATTCCCCATTTGATGTTGTAACTTGTTTGTTTACTGTCTTGTGCAACTTGAGTTTTATGTCAGGTCCCCCTTGTAAAAGAGATATCGATCTCAATTGGGTTTTTCCTGGTTACATAAAATAAAAAATCCCAGTCAGACACCGTTAACATTAGACCAGAGGGTCTTGATTTCCCTCTGGTGTACTAGTGTAACAGTGCAGTAGTGGCAAAGTTCCTGGTGAAAAAGTGGAGTAGTGATAAAGGTTGTGGTGTGGTTGTGAGGTAGCGCTCAAATGCAGTGTGGTAGCATTGGAAGTCCTGGTCTAAGGGCGAAGGCTTATTTGAGTGTGTAGCTGACCAGCAGAGGGAGCCAGAGGGCTCTGCCCAGCTTTGCCAGCATAGGTGCCAGGGCGATTAAGTGCCCGGCAGGAGGAACCATTGCTGGCAGGTCGGCATGTGGAGTCTACAGTGCAGAAAATCTCTCCCTGTCAGCAGCGTTTAAATCCCTCGGATCCGCTCACATGGCGACTTTGGCTGGCCGATTCTTTAATTATTTATAAGATCGCCCTCCGTTTTTTTCTTCTCGGCCATCGTTGGTACACTACCTGCGTGGATCGAGAGTAACCGTTTAACATAAAAACCATAACTGGAGGAGTGGTGCATCTTTCGGGAAAAAACGACTGGGTAGCTGTGCTTGCCAGGAGGCACTTAAGGAATACTGAGCGTCTTAAGCTCGCCCTTTTCACCCCTTTCTGGCTGTGGCTGAGAAGCAGAGTCCTTCCTGGATCTTCCCGCAGCACCCACGCCAGCCCTTTCACTCGCGAGTTCACGCTGATCCTTTCGATCGATGTTTCTGCTTATATTCGGCTGTGATTGGCTGTGAACCTAATCCTTGCATCATTATTTGATTTGGCCCAGAGGACCTGGACTCATAGCCAGAAGGCTTCGGGTTGGGATAAGGTGTTTAAAAAACATGAGATGGATAAGGTATTCTCCTGAGAAAATATGTAATCAAACTATTTAGGGGGTGGGAGAAATGTGAGGGGCGGGGTTTGGCTGCTTGATGCCCAGCATCTCACTTTCTTACCTCCTGTGGAGGAGCTGCATGGATTCCGGGGCTGTCTGTGGCTGCATGCAAACTGAAACTCACTGTCCTGAGAAACGCTGAAGCTCACTGCTCTGAGAAACTGTCACACTCACTGCTTTGAGAAATGCTCAAACTCACTGCCCCCAGAAGCACTCAAATTCACTGCTCTGAGAAACTGTCACACTCACTGCCCTGAGACACAGTCAAACTAGCTGCTCAGAAACAATGGAAACATTGAGTTGTTTTCTTTTAGTGGACCTTCATTTGCACAGCAGCAAAACAGGGACTAGCATGTGGTTCACTTAGTCTCATACCTTATTCATGTGATTTATAGAGTCATAGAGCATCACATGACTCACAGGGAAACAGGTGACTTTCTTATACTTTTATCCTACTTGAATTCATTTTTCTTCCAATTTTTTTATTGGGAGTTCAATGATGGACATTTAGTCAAACCATAAACTTTGTTTTCCACTTTTGAGAATAGAGTATAGCCAATTTTTCTAAATATTGCAGAAAAAAAAGTTATAGATGTACTCACATGTAGGAGTGTGTATGGGAACAGCGTAGGTGTGTGCTTATGTTTATGTAAATATGTTTGGGCGAGTTTATTTTTGTGACTGCGTGTGTGTGGGTGTGTGTATGTTAATGCAGGTCTTGCTGCTTGTTACATCTCTCAAGGTGTCTAGGGGTAGAAGGGAGTACGTAACATATATAGTGAAATAAAGTGTCCGGGTGAAAAGGTGCTGAGCACATTTAGTGTAAATAATCAGGGCAGACAAAGTTGCAGGTGATATTAAAGGTGTTATTATTATAAGAGTGCAAGTGAAGTGATATTTACATTTGGTCAAGTTTACACAAAACAAGATACAACTAGGTCACAAGGCCAAGGGACATGGATGTAGCCAAAGAAATGAAATAAGCAGAACCAAACAGCGCCAGAACAAAAGATAATCTGACTAACTAAGCATAACAAAAGACTGTCTAACTACTCTTACAAACAAAAATACACAGTTGGCAACCACCCCTTTTCTAATGTGTCTATACAAGTTTCCTCCTGCGTGTAGCACCGGTGTATAGAGGCCTCTGTCTTACCTGCCCCAGGGCCTGAACCACACACAGACAACCACACATACACAAGCAGGGGAAACGTTTACACGCACACACACAGGTCTCTAAATCTCTACCGCACATACACAACCACACAGCGAAAACGAACAGATCAATGACAGCGAGACCACGAGCAGCGGCAGCCACGCAGCTTTTATCTTCCAGAGGAGGGATGTGATTGGTGGAGGCGGGACCAGGTTAACGATGACTGACAGCGGGGACAGCGAATGGGATGATGAATGGCTCTCCTGCAGCATTACAGAGGGGGAAAAAAACAACACACACGACTTGGAACGTAACACTGCTCACACGCTCACTGAGTTCCACAGTGTATGAAATGCCTGCTTTTCTCCCAGTTCAGTACAAAACGCATTGTGGCTTTATTGAATGCCCCCTTTAGTCTGATTTGTTTGCCTTTTTGTGTGTTCCTCACTCCCTCCCTGTTCCTGTATGTGTATATGTGTGTGAGACTGAGTATGTGTGTGAGTGAGAGAGTGTTTGAGTGTGTGTGTATGTGTGTGAGAGTGTGTGTGAGAGAATGTGAGTGTGTGTGTGTGTGTGTGTGTGTGTGTCTGGGTACGTGTGTGTGAGTGTGCGTGTTTGAGTTTGTGAATGTGTGAGCGTGTGTGTTGTGTGTGTGCGTCTGTATGTGTTTCAGTTTGTGAATGTGTATGTGTGTGAGTGTGTGTGTTGTGTATGTGTGTGTGTATGTGAGTGTTTCTTGCTCCCTTGCTCCATTGCCATTTCATGAATCCATTATTTTGTGTTTGTTTGCTTCAGTGTCCCAGCATGGCAGGCTGGGTCAGGCCGGCGGGACCCTCCCCTCAGTGCCGGGGGGGACAGTGGGGGGGCCGCAGTGTCTCTGTGAGCGACTGGACGCCGGGCCAGGTGTTCGTAAGTGCTTGCCCCTCCCCCTGCTCTCTCATTCTCAGTGCCTTGTCTGAAACTTCCTCTCCGAATTAGACCTGCATATGTCTGTTTCTCTCTCCCAAATATCATTTAGTTCCTCTTGTTGATTCTAGTCTGTGTTGTAGCTTACAAGGGCATTAAGGGGGATTTTTTTTGCTTGTTTGTCCTTAAATCCATGGTGTGCTTTTAAATCCAACTGGTATATTGGGGAAAAAGCTATCTATCGCTCTGTGATGTTTTCTCATTTTGGGGTGAAGTGAAATTAAACTCATTTAAAATAAATGGAAGCCCCTTCTGTGATGGTGTCTGTTACATATACAAGTCTCTCCACACCTGGATTTACAGGCAGCAACACAGGCACAGGAAGGTTTTCACTGTACTTGTACAGCTTGTACTTGACAATGAATCCCAATGAGACGTCCCTCTGCTAATTACAGCATGAGCTCATCTCCATTCACAGACGGTTGTGCTTCCGCGCTAGGCTGTACTTGAAGGCGTAACTGCAGTTCTGCATTCATAAATGTACTGTATTATACAGCGTATGAAAATCTTGGATTGCCCGTGTTGCTACACGACACTTATATATGGATCCAAAATGGCCGACAAGGAAGCTGGAGGGTTTCCTTGTGAAACTCCTACGCGTGTTCATAGTAAATTGCATCAAGTTGCTGAGTTACTGTAGCAGGGCCCAGAGATATTTCCCTGTAGGGAACCACGAGGAACCCATTGTGAGAAAGTATTTCTGTGCTAATGTGAGAAATCCTGGCTGTCTTTCCCATGGTGAGATAAAGCCAATTGTGTGACTGGTGCGGCTGCCTTGTACCATTCCCCAGACCTGACCCGTGGAGCTTCGCCTGCCTTACTGTTGAGCTCCTGTACTTGCCCTGCCATTTGGGAAGCCCATAATTAACAGGTTAACTGCTGCAAGCACAGTTACACTACGGCAATAAATTCTCACTTCTTAAACGCACTCGCACAGCTGAACTCCGATAACGATAAAACCTCGCTTTTCAAAACGAACACTCAAGCACAGCTAAAGTCCGGTGTTTTCTCAAAACGCACAAATCAGTGGATAATGTGGGACCGAAGCTCCGGCGCTTCTGAACCGGCGCGTGAAAGTCCCCGCGTGTTTCCCCAAACGAAAGGAGGCGTTTTTGTTCCTCTGAGGCGCCACGCAGGGAGGGAGCGTTCAGCGCGCTAATCCCCCCCCCCCCCCCCTCCCAGCTTCTTTTTGGAGGGAAATTGGAGATCCCCCCGCGCCTCCTTTCATCGGTGCCGCCGCTCGGTCGCCGCCCGCCCGCCGTTCTTTCCCGACGGCGGGAAGGAAGGCGGAACAAAGCCGCGCTCCCGTCGCAACTAATTCCACCGCTCCCGTCTGTGGCTTTTTTTTTTTTCATCTCCGCCGCGAACGCCGCCGCCCCCCCCACCCCCCCCACCCCCCCCTTTTTGTGCCGTCTGCCGTGTCTCCCTTTGCTTTCGCAAACGTTTACCGTAAGATTTCAAACGGGAAAAGAAACACTCCCGGAGTCTTAGCGCAGCAGGGCTTGAATGGGGGGGGAAAATGGCTTATCTCTCCGGAGGGGAAACGGAGGGAATTTAAAGGCACAACACGGTAACTGCGCATTGTGCGTCTGAATGCTAAACGTAATTTAGCTGGAGCACCGCGAGCGCAGTGGAGAAAGCAGGCGGCGGCGGGTCTTCTTAGTTTGCAGTTAATTACAGTGAGCGGCAGGCTCATTTAATTACACTTCACTTTATGTTTTTTATTCCTCAATCCGAAAACACGACCTTTGACTGAAAGCAAGCATTTTAAATCATGAAGTGTTCACAAGCGAGGATTGGCACCATGATGTGTTAAGCTTTTTTAAAAAAAAAAAAAAAAAAACTAAAAAACAGATTCAGTTAATTATGTTTGGAGCTAAATCTATGCATTATGTAGCTTCGAATATAAACTCGATTGCTCCTTTCAGTTTCCTCCCGCAGGGAGAAGAAAATAACTATTTTTGGGTGAATAAAGAGCAGCTGCTGTTTGCTGAGAAAACATCTGTAGATTCTCGCTCAGATTTCCCTCTCAGACAGATACAAGAGCGCAGCCGTCGGCAACCCAAGTACTCACCAGAAATAACTGATTATAACAGTATAGATGGATTTTTATAATTGGGCCTGTTGCTGGAGTTGCCGGTGGTGTCTGCAGCGGTTTTGGCATTTCTAAAGGCGGCACTGTGGGCATTGCTTTCTGTGTTTGGCGCTGTCGGTAGCGGTGCTTTTTTGCGTTGGTGGTGGTGGCGGGGCGGTCGGGCTACTGGCCGTAGAATTATTCACGATTTAAGTGAAATAACGTTTTTGGTTTTTATGATACATTTTTACAGCCGTTGGCTGATCGTGGGTTTTAGCACGGTGCCTGCCCTGGACGGCTCGGACCGAGCTCCACGCTGTGCGATGTCATCTCCATGAGCCGCGTGAGGAAGGCAGGACCCGACCCCTGAGCGCATTAACGTCGACGGCCTTCGTGCGTTCAGGAGGAGCGCGTGGCTCGTGTCAGCGGCCGTCTTCATGAAGGGAGTCCTCTGGAGGAAGAGCCAGAGAGACAGAATAATGAGAGCAGCGCTGACGCTTCTTTGTTATGTCGGTGATGGGCGGCCATGTTTGTAATTAAACCGGGTATCGGCTGTGCGCGTGTGATGTGTCGGCTATACGCGATTGAAGAGTGTAAATGTGTGTGTGTGCACTTGTGTGTGTGCGTGCACGTGCACCAGCGCATGTGCGTGTGTGAGATTTATGTGATTTAAAAATGTAAATGTGTGTGTGTGTGTACATGCGTGCGTGTGTGCGCTCGTGTGTGTATGTGCACCAGCACACATGCGTGTGCGTGTGATGCATGTGATTTAAGATTGTAAATGTGCGTGTGCGTATGTGCGTGCGTGTGTGCGTGCGTTTGCGTTTGTGTTTGTGTTTGTGGTGTGCTCTGAGTAGGTGCGTCTTTTGAGCCCAGCCCAGCCCAGATGTTTTGCTGATCGCTGGTGTTCTGGGTGCAGTGGAGCTGTCCACACCGCACGGGTGCTGAAATCAACCACTTATCATGATGGATGGAGGCAGGAGAAAGAGACTGTGCGAGTGTGACAGGAGCAGAGAGGAAGAGAGGCGGAATGGGTGGAAGATGAAAGGAAACGAGAAGTCGTTTGAAACAGAAACATGAGAGGAAAATGAAACGGAATGTCTTAGTGTGATTGAGGAGAAAATATGAAATTTTAATAAAAGCATAATCTTTTTTTAATTGCACATGTACACTGACATAATGTAGATGATAATGGCCATGGACCATAAATGATATGTATTTTGTTTAGGTGCTTGTCACAGACACTCAGGTTGTGGCTACCCAGGAAGCGCTACCCGGCCTGGGATGCCCACTTTGTGGACCGGCGTCTGAGGAGAACCATCAATATTCTGCAGTACATCACGCCCAGCGCCGTAGGGATCCGCTATCGAGATGGACCCCTGCTATACGAGCTGCTTCAGTATGAGTCCTCCTTATGAGACCCCATCCCTCCCTCCCTTCCTCCATACTGCTCTCTCTCTCGCTCTGTGTCTCTCTCTCTTTCTCTCACTCTCTCTTTCTCTCTCTTTCTCTCTTTCTCTCACTCTCTCTTTCTCTCTCTTTCTCTCTCTCTCTCTCTCTCTGCTTCTCTCTGTCTGGAACAGAAAGTCGGGGAGAATGACAGAAATGAATGAAACCAGGTAAAATCCGGAAGGCTGGGTCTGAGGTAGCTCTTGCCCGCGCGCAGCCTGGAGCTCTTTACAACGCCGAGCGCCCCGAAAGTGCCACGCCGCGCTCGGAGGAGGTGCGGCGTCGCTCCCCCTCCCTCCCTCCCTCCCTCCCTCTCTCTCTCTCTCCCCGTATGTGGCGCGAAGGCGTTCCCGCGGCAACGGCGGCGAGCTCACGGAGCCGTGCCTCTCTGATAGTGACACATAGGGCTTGTGAGTCTGTCGTGAGAGCGTCGTGTTTTCGGTTTCTTACACCTACGGGCCTGCTGCGAGCACGCCGCCGCTCTACACGATCGCGAGCCCGATCCTGAGCGCCACTCCGCACCCCGGACGAAAGAATGAATCACGTTTTCCAAACTGATTCGTATCACTTTGTTTCATCCAGTAAAGTCAGCGCGATACTGACATAATTTGTCGTATACTTTTACACAGTGCTATGTGCGGTGGTACGCTGAGGTTCGAGCACCCACTGTCAAATGACATGTTTTGTTGATTTTCTAAGTGAAAAGATGTTAACTCGGCCTCTCCAGGGAAATTAAACATGACATATTTCTGCGAATCTTTACGCACAATTAATTTTTTATTTGCTGAATTTAACAGATAAAGAACTGTTAATGTGGCATGTGCAAAAGTTTGGGCACTCTTCCAGTTGATCCATTAATCTTTTTTTTCAAAACTTGATTGACTCATTAGGTCTTAAATGAAGCCAGTTGAAGACGATTCCAGAGCTTAATAAATACTCTGACCCTTCTCATCTCTATCAGTGTGTTGTGCTTATGTTCAAAAAACCATGGACTCCTCTAAGCAGCTGACTGAGATGTTAACTTCTTTTCACTTAGAGATTCAACAAAACGTGCAATTTGACCAAGAGTGCCATACCACAGTATATAGTTTTATTCGATCTATACAGCTATCCATGATTTTTAATTTTCTTTTTTTCTCCAATATAGAATGCCCAATCACATTTTATTTCTCTCTGTTAGTCATGTAGGCAGGCAACAGGCCTGAATCGAAGTGGTGCTAGGGCCCGGTCTTCACTCATGGTGAGAGCCTTTACTGGCTGAGCCTCAGGAAGTTTGCCTTTGCTTTGCTTGGGCAGACTTTAGGTTGCAGTGTGAGTGTCCCTGTTGCCCGTTATAAAGATTGCAAACACGTTTTTATTGAGCCCTGCTCTCAGTCATGAAATGTGGGCTGTGGTGACGCACTGACAGGTGCACAGCTTGGGTTCACGCCCACTCCCTTCTAGTGATGTCATGCAGAACAGTGACAGGGCAGTATATCTCTTGACTCACCGACACCGTACATTGCAGAACTTCTAGAAGAACTTGAAGTTTCTAGTTACTTCCATAGCTTCCTATAACATAAAACGAACGGCTTTGTATTTCAGGCTACAGCGTAACCTTTTGCGCGCGTTACTGCAAGACATTACGAGACTTCGAAATCGCATATAGTAAAGCTCTTTTCCCTGATTTTTTTTTTCCAAACTTGAAGCTCGTTTGCAACTGCGCCTGGCACATCACAGCAGTGCCCACCGTCAGTTTGGGTTCGGCGAGGGCTTGTCTGAGCTTTGCTTTTATTATGCAGCTAGCTACCCTTATCTGACTTGTGTATTAGCTTCTAACTCCAACGTAGCAGAACTCTGCCTAACTTTGGGCATGTTCTGCTCAGAGACCATTTGCCAGTTATTGCTTTGTCAAATCAGGCGGGACTCAAACTGGATGCTACAATTCCAAGCCAGGACATTCTCTGATGATGCTTCGGTGAGTAATGTACGCAATAAGAGAGGTTGAAAACTCCATTCCCGGAGCGGCCATTGAAGGAAGGTTTTCCCACTAATTACTGTACCCTGTCTTAACTGGATAATCAACTGTGTACAGCAGTGGTGATCCTCTCTTAGAGGATCCATCATGAAGCATCAAAAGGAAGATGCCCAATGTGCTTTAAACCAACTATATAAAAGAGGAAAAGGTGCTGAACAGCCAGGATAGTCAAACTATAGATAAGAACTCCTTACTCCTTACTTCTCAGGGACTAGCCCGAAATAAGGAACACTAAGGAGCGCTCCAGCATTCCGTATCCTGGGCTAGTCCCCATGAAGTTGTCTGTGTCAGGAGTCTATTTCCATGGTAAAACATGCCATATAGGGACAGCTGTTATTCATTGGGTCATTGAAAATGAAATGTAAAGAAATGTAGCTAAAATATGACATAAATGTTTGGGCTAGCTCTCCGTCCCTGCCCTTAAAGTCACTTGAGTCAGAACTGCTGAATTTTGAGTAATAAAAGCACAACAGCTTTGCAGCACACGTTACTTTACATTAATGTATAGCTCAGGGTAAGAGAGTAGTCTGGGGAAATTTTTGGGTACAGGTTTCTTTCTTTGAGCTTGGAGACATGGAAACATCTAAGAAACATTCACCCTCATCCAAAACCAGGGGTTTAGTGTGCCTGGTTTCAGTCATGCAAGCAAGAATGTCTTGATTCAAAATGATAGTTTTGAAACATAGGCATTGCTACAGCTTCAAAGCAGGGATGCACGGACCACTGTAAACCTGTGAGATAGATTCAAGGACTAGTAGATAGTGGACTGTAAATCATTTAAAATATCTGTAGTGTCTGGCTTCAGGATTATGGGCTACTTGCAATAGTTATGCCATAAAAATAATTGAATGACATTCAAAACCTCACTGACATCAAGCATATGTGGTAAGTCGTCTTTTTTATATGAAAATGGCATATTGATTGGTTTAAACAGTCATTTTGGTAAATATAGACAGATACAGCTGAAATATTTTGAGGGTATATAGCCAAGTAACCTTTCCACTTTGCCTTGATAACACTGTGGACAAAATTCATATTCAATGTCAGCCACTTCTGTCAACAAGTGAGTCACCAGAATGTGCCTTTGCCATTTTACAAATTGTGGGAGTCCTCCCTTTGTGGGAGTCCTTATTGCAAGTAGCCCTTTGTAATCCATTGAAGCTAGTTGTCTTAAGCGGGAAGATATGGACAGACAAGGGGCAGCATATGTCAGGGAAGCCATGATAAGCTCCTTCGGCCAATCAAATATTATGGTGCAGATCTGCTGCAACCAATTGGACTGTGCAAGAAAATGTAGCCGAGACTGTGTTTGTGTATGTGGAGTGGAAACTAGCGCTATTGGCTCAGCCGGCCCAGGTTGATTGCAGGCAGCTGACCAATAGAACTGCTTTGTTTATTGAAGCAGGCCAGTAGAAACTCTCCTTCTTGAGTAGCACTGGGGCAAATTATGCCCTTTCCTGCAGGACTCCTGGCCACAGTCAGTATTTGCTCTGGACCTTGGAGCGGTGCATCACATTGAATGGTATCCGAATAGGACAGGCAACATTTTAGCAGCTTGAGCCAGAAGGCGGTGGGGGGGGGGGGGAGAAATGGAAAATACTGTCGATCGTTTTCATTTACAAAGCCGCAAGATTATCTTCCCGTTCTTCTTTTGCTTTTTTCTTTTTCTTTCCCAGACACGATCCTGTTTTTAGGTCTCTCGAAAGGCATCGCGTTGTGTTTCATATATAATTGATGGTTATCTCTTTCTCTGGATGGGGTTCGGTGTTCTTCCGCACGGCGTAATGAAACGCCGGAGCGGTTTGCTTGGGTTCTAGGTTTACGGCGCGAGCCTGGTCACGCTCGGTCGAGCGTTTAAGTGCGGCACCCGATACTTATCCGCCATCAAATTTTAATTCCTTTACGGAAATGAGTTCCCTTCGGTAAAAGGCCGGTGCCCTTGCTAAAGGCGGCCTCGAGTCGGTTTGTTGTGATTTTCGCAACAAATTATTAATGGAGGAGCGTTTTTACACGATGTGAGAACAGGCTGGGATTACGCGAGGCCCTGGAGTGTCCGACTGAGCTCTGGGGATGCCGTCGTTTCGCGCATCGTCCCGCCCCCCGCCTTAAACGCTTTCAGACCTGCGGGTCTAACCACGCTGCCTCACGCCCCATAACATGACAGTCCCTGCCCTGCAACACATTCATCCCTTATCCAATCACGCTTTTTTTTTAGCTCCCGGGTCACACTGCTAGTTAGAAGTTCATAAGTACAATTTCATAATATTTGTTCACAGCTCTTTAATCTTGAGCACATACAAGAGTTTCTTGGGGACGGTTTGTACTCCTGTACTTTGTTCCCGGAAAAGTTCAACATTATCGGTTTGTTCTTTAAAAGGGGGCGTTATAATGCAGGAAGAATCTTGCGAATTGCGCGGTGATATTCAGAGTAAACGGAGGGCAGGGCCGGATCCCTGATTCCGCGTCTGCATCGGCGCGTTTGCTCTCGGCAGGGAGGCGGGATTCCCTGAACTCCTCTGATGCGTCGGTTCCCGTCTCTTCACCAAAGAAAGCCCTCCCAGAGCTCCCGCGCCCGACTGCCTCGCGCGGTTAGCTAATTGAGCGGTTTACCCGCCGCCAGGGAAGCGTGTCCTGCTTGCGTAATCACAGAGATTACGGGCTGGGGGGTGGGGGGGGGGGAGGCGGAGCCAGACAGACAGGCCGCAGTTCGGCACACTGCGGTGGCTAAACGGAGACTGGCTAAGTTGTGCCCACTTCATCAGAACCCCCAGGGAGGGGCATCTTTGGATGAGGATGAGCGTCAGTTTGTCACCAACTTTTCGGTCGCACTTTCCTGGTAACCTTTGATCTGGAGATATGGGAGAACTTTCAAGATCATTAAGTCAAGGGTCCTTGCTTTCTCCCCTACTCCCGTTCAGGAGTTAGAGTAAACATTTGGGCGGGCGGGAGTGTAGTGTAATGGGTAAGGAGCTTAAAGGTCACAGTTTTGATTCCCAGGTAGGACAATGCTGTTGTACCCTTGAGCAAGGTACTTAAACTGCATTGTTTCAATATATATCCAGCTGTATAAATGGCATGTAAATGCTATGTAACAAGTTGTGTAAGTCGCTCTGGATAAGAGCGTCTCCTCAATGCCTGTAATGTAATGTAATTCTCAACGGTGTATGAAGGTTTAACGCTTTAAATGTTCATGTTCACTTACAAGATCTTTCAAGCCATTCTTCATTTGTAGTTTGCAAATGCATATTATGTAACATGTGCTGTGTTTCATTGCTGACTCTCTCAAGAACATCCTTAGAAACATGATTAAGTGGACCACGCATTTTAAAGGTCACGCTTCGTATTGGAAGAAAGCGCGCACAAATAAAAAAATAATGGCGTCATGCATGCGTCAGCTTCACAGAACACGTGGTGCCAGACCAAGCAAGCTGTCACAGTGAGTGTATCATTCCAGTCCTTTACACTGCCTGCAAAAATCCTGTTCTGGTTCTACTGCTGTGAATGACGCTAAGCTGTCTTTACGAGGACTAGCGCCCTCTTGTGGCACTGCTACAGCATTCAAGTTTCTTCTTCTCTTTTGCCAAATGTAGTAGTCTGTGTTTATATATTAAGTGAAAGCACATGAAGTATGCAATTTGGCTGGCTGCTTCTGTGCTTAAATAGAGCATAGCAGGGTGTGTGAATTCTTCCATTGGCTCAAACCTGAGCTGCATGGTGCAGCAATATCTTCAGCCTCACCTTTAACCCAACATTTGTGAATCCTCACCTTGTGCCTGTCTAAGTCCCACCCGTCTCTGCAGGCGCGTCCTCAGCACGTGCCCGTTTCACTGCCTCTCCTGTCTCTGCGGGCGCGTGGAGCTCTCGGCCGCGTACCCCTTTAACCCCCGGGCTTGTTTCCGCAGATACATCCGCACCATGTACCTGGGCATTCAGAGTCGGCGGCAGAAGGCGCACCAGCGGCGGTTCTACTGGGCCATGATGTACGAGTACGCTGATGTCAACATGCTGCGGCTCCTGGAGACCTTCCTGGAGAGCGCCCCCCAGCTGGTGCTACAGCTCTGCATCATGATTCAGAAGAACCGGGCCGAGACGCTGCAGTGTAAGGGGAGCCCTGCGGCTCCGCCCCCACGGGGAGGGGCCAGGGCCGAGCCATGAGCTCATCTGAGTCCTTAGTGATCATAACTTTAGTTACGTTCTCCAATCTCCATTGTATAGTTATGGTTTTTCGCAATGAACAGACGCTAAAATCGATTGGTGCCCCAAGGAGCCACAGACATTGGTAAAGAAATCTATTTTTCCTTACTATGTATACGGTGTACACAGAACATTACTGGGATATTTAAATGATGGAGAAGTTGAAGAGAAGGTGTTGAATTAGAGTATGGAGGGTGATGAAAATTTTGAAAGTAAATCTTTTTTTTGAGGGAAGCTTCCATCTGCTGGATGTCCCCCTGACACTATAATGTAAGGCCCAATAGGCAGGCCAGATGTTGTCTGAAAATCCTCCTGGAATCCATAGTTTGCTTGCAGAATTTTTTATAAAGACATGACCTAATATTGGCTTTGAGCAAAGTTCATTAAGAATTAGCTGTTAAGTTATGACTTTTTCCTTTTAGGAATCTTTTCCTATTTGATATGTATTGCCAGGGCCCAGTTCTGACAGTATTGTTCCTGCACATCCATGTTTGCTGTAACCCTTGTTCTGTGGCTGACTATTTGAACTCTTTTTCTATCTCTGTCTCTCATTGGTGCAGGTATGTCCTCCGTTGGGTCCCTCGTGTCCCTGGCCTGGGTCCTGGCTTCCTACCACAAACTCCTGCGGGACTCTCGGGACGACAAGAAGAGCATGAGCTACCGCGGCGCCGTGATCCACTTGTTTTGGCGGCTCTTCACCATCTCCTCACGGGTGCTCTCCTTCGCCCTTTTTGCCTCCATCTTCCACCTCTACTTCGGCATCTTCGTGGTGGTGCACTGGTGCGCCATGGCCTTCTGGGTGGTGCACGGGGGCACCGACTTCTGCATGTCCAAGTGGGAGGAGGTCCTGTTCAACATGGTGGTGGGCATCGTCTACATCTTCTGCTGGTTCAACGTGAAGGAGGGCCGGACCCGCTGGCGCATGGTGGCCTACTACTCGGTGGTGCTGCTGGAGAACACGGTGCTGACCTGCCTGTGGTACGCGTATCGGGACCCCGCCACCACCGACCCGTACGCCGTGTCGGCGCTGTGCGGCGTGTACCTCAGCTTCGCCTCCGGGGTGCTCTTCATGTTCCTGTACTACGGCGTGCTGCACCCCATGGGCCCGCGCGTGCGCGTGCTGGCCAGCTCCTGCTGCGCCGAGCTGCTCTGGGGGCTCCCGCTGCCCCCCGAGGCCGAGCCCATGGCCTCCACCCCGGGGCCCCGTGGCTCCCAGGCCACGCCCAGCAGGGGCTCCACGGGGGACCACACGGAGGAGGAGGAACTGGCAGGGGACACCTGCCTGCCCGTGTTCCAGGTGAGGTCCACCACGCCCACCACCACCAGGGGCCGACCCTACCGCCCGGAGGGGCCCCTCATCAAGATAGACATACCCAGGAAGCGCTACCCGGCCTGGGATGCCCACTTTGTGGACCGGCGTCTGAGGAGAACCATCAATATTCTGCAGTACATCACGCCCAGCGCCGCAGGGATCCGCTATCGAGACGGACCCCTGCTATACGAGCTGCTTCAGTATGAGTCCTCCTTATGAGACCTCATCCCTCCCTCCCTCCCTCCGTACCGCTCTCTCTCTCTGTCTCCCTCTCAGTTCCCCTCTGTCTCTTTCTCTCTCTGTCTTTCTCTGTGTCACCACGCCTGTTTCCCATTCACCTGCGTTTGATTTGTTTGTTCCTTGACAGAAGCGTAAAATGTTTGTGTCACCGTCTCCAAGTCCGTTTTCATATGTTCAAATTGTTCGTTAATGAAAACCAATATAAAAAGATAACATGTAGCAACAAAAACAGGTTAAAACAGCTGAAAGTATAAGTGATATATTTTCAGTTGCTTTAACACGCATAAGCCTACAGATGTACGATAAACGGATAAGCTGTTTTAGGTTTGGGTGCCTGTCAGAGTGTGTAAATGTTCAGCATTTAAGTGTTTCAGTGTTTCTGCTTCACAGATGTGATGGTCATTACTCTCTGTACCCAAAGGAGGAGCATCTCTTGTCGCAGGGCGTGTGTTGACTAACGCTGCCGACAGAGCATGATGGGAAGGATGGAGGCTAGGTGATAGCGCCCCCCCCCCCCCCGCCACCCTGCAGACTGCTCAGTGCTAGCCACTTCCAGGCCCAGTCCAGGGGGCCGTTTTAAGCAGTTAGTGTATCCGCTCTGAAAATCCCGAGACAAAAATTAGCCATTTTTTCTTCAACTGCAAATGCACCCAAATCTCTTCTTCAACTCCGTTCTTCCTTTTTCGTTGGTTAAATGCCTTGCTCCGGCTCTTGCGCAGAGAGTAAACACGATTTTCTCTCTTTCACCTACACCTAGTTCTGCCTTTTTTCAGAGAGAGAACGCTCCCTTTTTTCTTGTTCTTTTCTGAGCAAACACCCTCTTCTACAATTTTCTGAGTGAACGCCCATGTTTTGTCTCTTGTACAGAGACTGAACCCCCAGCCCTGCACAGCCTTTACCCCCCCCCCCCCTTCCCCCATTACTTAAGCTCTGCTGAATCTGTGCAGGTTACTGAATTTGCCGATATCACTGTGACCACTGCAGGTGGCAGATCGTATTTAAGACCCACCAAAGCTCGCTCATTTGGTGCTTGCAGTGTTACAGTGGCATTACGAGTCAGACCGCCTTAAAAAAATGATCTCTCTCTTCGAAAACGATGTCACTATCAAGTAATACGATGAGTAATATTTTCAATTAGCATTACTGCAGTAGAGTGTCCCCTTCCCTCTTTTGCATTATGAAAAGCTTCAGAGCAGAAATCTTTTGTCAGTGGCTTCCTTGGAATTTATCGATAACTGATTTTTCGGTAAGGTATCTAGCGTGATTGTTTTGTTTCCCAAAATGAGCGTGAACAAATTCAAAAGGCAATGATACACATACATACAAGCTTCTGAAGCAAATGCCAGAACGTTTGCCAACCAATGGACTCTCACCAAAATCCAAAGCACAGCGTAAACACCGTGATTCAAAAGCTCGCGGCAAAGACGTAGGTGTTAGGCGAGGCGTGCCGTCAGCTGAAGACGTAGAGCATCGATCAGTACGGAGCCTTCCCACAGTCCTGTATTTATTAGCGTGAGAGTCATATTAGTGCTACACCTTCGCAAAGCGCAGTTAAAATGGCAATAACTGCGTTTGATTGATTCCTCTCCCCTTAACGTCCGGCGGCGTGGGAGTTTAGATTTACAGTCATTTCCCCCGTTTCCGAGTGGCGGTGAATCAATGTAGAGCTATTTTCATAAAAAAAAAAAAAAAAGGAAACAGTCATTTGGGCTTTCTGTGAAAGTGCTGCTCCACTCTCGGCGGTCTTTCAGAGATGAAAAATAGAACTAAGTGCATTCCATTTTTCACATTTGAGAAAATATGTTGTTTTTTTTCGTTTAGAAAATAGCACAATTTTTAAACGTGCGGCGTGCTGCTGCTGCACACGGTGAGGTCGGCAATGAATCCAGATGGATCAAATTTATACCGGCTAAGAATCAGCCGTATTTTCCCAAAGAACCGAAGCTGTCACCGCTCTCCAGGCAAGCAAACAGCCAGAGCAAAAGCAACGGTTATGGATATAAAACTTTAAAAGATGACGTTTAAAAGCACAGACCACTCTCCTGCCCTCCCATCATCCCTCTGCTCCTCCCAACATATCAATTCTTCCTCTCCTCCTTTATCTTCTTCCCCTTCTAAATCCTTCCTCCTCTTTCGCAGATCGCGGTTCAAATTGAATTCAATTTCAGTAATAAACTCAACAAGGTGCCAGTGTATGTCACTGATTCCAAAGGGGATCCTGACATGCACACATGTTTTTCAGTGTGTACTGTGACTCTTTCATTATCATGTTTATTTTTCGATGGCTTAGATATAAGAATGTGAAAAAAAAAATCTACATTTTAAAGCTTGTGAAAATAGAAGCTATCTTTGCCTGAATATACCTGAATTTTTGTACACAGTCTAACCAGGTCAGCCTGGCAGTTTCAAAGCGGGACGCATTTCTTAACTCCCTTAGCGTGCGGGGCTCACCACTGTCGCCCTCTGCTGGCCGCTGTCTAAAAAAAAAGCCAAACCACACCTGTAAACACACCTGTACTGTAATCCACCGTCTTGGTCTGTGGTGCACTTGGCCTCCAAGTATCTCGCTGTCAGGGATAAAATTTGATAGGCGTGTACAAATTGCATCATCATCGGTACTATGACGATCATAAAGCTAATAGCGATAAGCATTATTATCGGGTGCGCGTGAGAGTTTGAGCGATGGGTCAGGACTTTGAGGAGCGTCCAGGTGCTTCACAGAGAGGAAGAGCCTTCTCTCTTCCTGCAGGTTACCGGCTGGGCGCTGCCGGCGAGCCCAGGCCTGAGCAGTGCGGGTGAGACCAGGGGAGAAGGGTTCTTGCCGGGGATGGAAAACAACCCGAGGCCAGCCCGCGGGGGGGGGGGCGAGTCCACGCGCAGAGTTTCCAAGGTCCTCACGAGGTCCTGTTTGGGCGTCCCTCGCCCGTCTGGCGTTCTTCCCGCCCGCGGATCCCGCTCGGTCTCGCCGAGACGGCGTTGTCCGTCAGGGCGTGACCGCGTCTGCGCGTGGGCGTCGCCGTACTTCCGCAGGCTGGCCTCCCGGACGCTCGGCTCGGTTCGGCCGCGTTGGGCTCCATCCTTGGTTGCTGCTCGCCCTTCCTCCTCAGCAGCGAGGGACTCAGGTGTATTCTGGTGCAGATTCTTTTTTTTAATTTTTTTTTTTTTTTAGGGATTTTACCTAGGGTGGGGCGGGGAGGGGTGGGGGATAAACGGAGATCATGTGGGAGCATGCAAGTAGCCCTTCCCCCCGTCACATCTTTGTCATCTGTGATTGGCCAACCCTGCCACCTCTGTCGGCATTAGGTCCCTTTCCAGGAATTGAGTACCATGGGAAAATTCAGCCACTTTTTAATCTTTTTTTTTTTTTAGATGAGCCTGTACACACAACTTTCAGATCATAGGATATGTCTGGACTTCATCAATTTTCTCTCTCCCCAACCAAGTCCTCCCCTCCTGTCCCACTCTGCGGGTGGCAAGGTCATTGGAAGAGCACATCCATGCACCTCCCCCAGGGTCTCCTTTTCCATCCCGCACAATTCTGGCTCGCTGTTGTTTGCTGGAGAATCTCTCTTCTTTAGGGTCTGCATGCAGGCACAAATACTGGGCTTCGAATAGAATATAATAGCAGCACAGATTGGGCCGTAGTGTTGGGACCTCATGGTTTCCAGATTGAGCTGGTAGATTTAGACCTTATGGTTGCCAGTATGGGTCACAGATTTGAGTCCTCAGGGTTACCAGATTGGGGTGTAGAGGTGGGGACTCATGGCTGCCAATCTGAGCTGGTAGAGTTGGGCCTAATGGTTGCCAGATTGGATTATAGATATGAGACCTCAGGGTTGATAGATTAGGCTGTAGGGTTGGGGCCTCACAGATTCCAAATGTTGCATTGTACTCAACCACACTTCCTGCATCAGTGAGCTATGTTTAAAAGAGGGGAGAGAGGGGGCTTTCCCACTGCAATTCCATTAGTTTCTTCACATGAAAAACAGCACAGGGCCCAGGATGTATATAATTTGGTACTGGACCCTGATGTCAGTTGTTTCAATAATCACTTAGGTTCAATTGATAAAAATGGATTCAATAATAAAAAAATAATAATTATCATGCAGTAATAATAATAATAATAATAATAATAATAATAATAACAGTAATAATAACTGTAATAATAATAATAATAATAATAATAATAATGGATTTGCATATATATAAAACCTTTAATCTAAGAGCTCTTTACAGTGGGGTTGGGGACTCCCCTCAAACACCCATGATGTGTGTCCCCCACCCCTGTTACACCAGAACACTCATAATGCTTATCAGCTCTGGCAGAGGGTGGAATTTACAGTGCCAAAGTAAGCATGGGGATGATTAAATTATTTTCTGGTGTTTTTGTTCCAGTGACATCAGATTTCTTCCCATACAAAAAGCACAAGATATTTTTGTTGAAATAGTTTTTATAAAGTGTAGCCCACTGCATCCATAACCATGTCCTAAACTACTGCCACATGCATTTTGGCCCCAGATTTTTCCTTTTACTTTAACCACTGTATTAAAATGTTTTCACCCAACTAATATATGGCAGTAAGTGGTCTTTGCAAACAGCAATGGATATCTTAATATTCCAATATCATTGAAGCAGAAGTATTTATGTTGTCACTGTTTAAACCAAAGTTTTAACAGTTTTCTTCCTAGTTTGATGAATAACAAATATCTGTTTTCATCCAACTAATGTTCAGGAGAAGGTAGTTTAAGCCAAGCTTTAAACTTTAAACATGAAATAATATAATAATATTGCAATATTACAACGGCAGAAATGCATTTTCTTAAGTCTTTGTATTTTTTTATAACCGCGATGAAATAAGTTGATGAAAATTGCACGACTCTCTTCTGTTTTCAAGCACTGCATGTATCTACAAAAAAAAAAAAACAACCAGCCCCCTCTCCTCGAACACCTGACCCCCCTCCCTCCTCTGTGCCTTTTCTCCAGTGGGGGCAGTGACCCCTTCCCCCCCCCATCAGGGCTGGCCCTCCAGCAAACAGCAATGCCAGTACTGTATTACGTGTGTGTCTGTATGTGCTCGCGCGTGTGCGTGCGCATGTGTATGTATGCGCCAGTGCAGTAACACAACACATCTGTACATGAGCATGTGTCAATGACATGAGACTATACCGCCATATATTATACATTCCAGTGTTGCTATGGTTATAATATTCTGGCTGACGTGAAGTTGTGATGCGACTGACGATTGGAACGGAGCGTCTCTCAAACGGGGGCGGCGCCGCGTGAGAGACGTTGCCAGGGTTACTGCGTTAGGAGGGCGTCTCGAACCTCGTTCGTCTCTGAGCTCGGACAGGAGTGGGTCCACCGACTCGGCCTGCCGTCTTGCCGGCCAGCAGAATAGTGTGAGATCTAGGTGGTGATTGAATTAAGGTGCCATACAGGGTGTTATACATTTTAAGAAAAAAAAAAAAAAACTAAACTAAAGGGCGTGACACTTAGACCATAGAAAACAGGTGATTTTGTTCTGAGGTAGGCAAAGGAAAGAAGTTTTAGCGCTGAAAGATTTGATTGAATCTGCACCTTAATTATTGCCCTTGGATACGCCTACCAGATTTTGTTGCGTGTTTGTGATTTATCTCAGTGAAGTTTCAGTCCAATGTTTTTTTTTTTATTATTCATTTTTAACGAATGTTTTATTCATTTTTTTTTTTTAAATGATTGCCGAATGTATAGCAAGAAAAGTGCCAAGATTCAACAATAGCAACAGTTATGTCTTCAGTCTTCAGTTTTTTTGTCGCATAGAAAAATCTGGGCGAAAAATTCATGAAAATATTTCAAATGGTTCCATGGAATATGTGGTGCTCGCTGGGGTGTAATTCCAAATTTCTGTATTCTTGTGAAGTGAAATGGTGAAATGAGGTCACCTAGTTTAGCTAACTTCAGCACATACTGGATGAGATTACTTCCTGCACTGTTCCAGCCTTCATATATGAAAAGTATACAAGTGGAACATATTACGCATTACTGTCTTCGGTTGGAAAAATATGAACTTTATGTCATGTTGTTCTGCTGTAAAGCCGAGCTGAAATTATGCAGGACGGTGAGTGTAATTCATTTAGATTCATGGTGCTGACAAACACACCCAAAGGTGCTACCGCTACGCGAACTGCGGGGCTTCCCTGTAGCTCCGCCCAGTGTGGTTCCCTCCGCCCACAAATGACCTGCCTCACGCCCTACTGACTCTGCTCTGCCCCGTCCGAACGCGTGCCCTGCCCAAACACGTTTACAGCAGAGCATTTGGTGCCACTGTTCTTCAACCTGCACAGAAGTGATCATAAGGGTTAGCGTGCGTGCGCGTGTGTGTGTGCGTGTTTGCGTTCTCATGTTTATTTCTGCTTGATTAAAACAAAATGCATTATTTTCTTATTGGTGAAAACAAATGTTAAAAGAAAAAAATAATGTTTTCCTGTCCTGTGTAAGTCTTCAACTTGTGTATAGTGTTTTGATTCTGATTAGTGTAGTACTGGTATTAATATTACATATTACAAAGAAGGTTTATTTTACATTTTTGTGCATATTTTTTTAAAGTGTACAGCCAGTCAAAATTATATATAGCTTTCAATATACACAGCTATTTATAATGTTGGGGAACAAAGTTAGTCAGTCAATCTTGAGAGAATTTTGTCGTTTTATTGTTTTACAATTCACAAATATGTCGTTTTATTGATGGCCATGGGGCATTCCTCATACGGTACCCTCTAGCTAAAACGTCATCCAGCACGCTACATGTAACTCAGCTCTGCTGCGGCTGAACCAGCTGAACGATACTTTGTTAGTAAAAAGCGGTTCGAGAAATGGCATGTACGATGTAGTGTGAGATGTAGTGTAAATGTGCTGTAATAATAAGCGGCGATGTCCGAAGCCGCTCATCCCTCTAGCTTTTATGAACAGAAAAAAAAAACAAGGTGCTAAAGTCAAACCTCCTTTTGTTTACTTTGGTCTGTAGATGTAAAGAAGAAACATAACTGTGTAAAGTTCCTGTAAAGCCTTACTGTAGATGGATGTATCAGGTTGTTATTCTCAAAATATGGAGAAAATTGAAGTGTATATAATTCATGTATAATTCCTGTTTACTTATACGATGTACATATTTGCTGTTTTCATTTATTTTTTTGTGGGGGGGGGGAAGGGGGGGGTGTTATTATAATGGTATGATGTATAACGGTATTCCCAATAACAATGGCTCTTAAAAGACATGTGAGCAGGAGTTGTAAGCGATGATGCGTTTCTTTCGCGCACCTGCTGTCATTCTTTTTGCTTCGTTTTTTGCGTTCATTTGCCTTTGATAATCAGATATCAGTTACGCAAACTGATGTCTGGCGAGGATTGACAAAAGCACACATAATATTTGTCATTGTGTAGGACTTATCTTTACAGTTGTCTCCTGTCAACGCTCTAGTTGCGCATTTGAGAACAAACCTTAAATACTGAACAAAGAAACGCCCTTAATTACTGTAACATGTAGGCAAGTGGGAAACAAACGGAGAGTTAACTGCAGGGACATGGACGGCATACTGTAGCTAGTGGCACTGCTCCTTTACATTATTATCTCTATAATGCCTCCCGGGCCATTGTAACATGGGTCAGGAAATGGTTCATATTCACAACACGTTCAGCGACAATGCAGTGAAGGTTGGAGCAGTGGCCTTTTCAAAAAGAAGGGAACGCGATACGAGCTTGCAGGAGTGTACTCTATAGATCACTGCCTTACCTAACGGTTGCACTGCTCAAAGATAACAACAGTGTTGATTCTTTTTAGGCCAGGAATCAATGTTTTGTTTCAGCAGCAAACAAATGCACTTTCTCACCTTGATGCAAGCCCACAAATCAAAAAAAACTATGCAACCTAGACCAATTTGTTCTACTAACATTATTATTTGACTTTGAAAAAAGGCTTTATATATCAGCTTTTAAATAGCTTCAAATCTGGTGCAAGGTGAGAGTGCAAATAACCCATGCAAAAAAAAAAAAAAAAATCAGACAACAGCAGACTTTGAAACTACAGTAAAATGGAGTAGGACATCTGACTCATTTGGTGGTTTGGCCCATGTCTGGGCTTATATATTTTGGTAGATCTAGTTCTGTTTTATAGATCGTACTGATACCACGTTACTCTATGTGTGTGTGTTTATATATGTGTGTGCATGTTTGTAGTACTTGTGTGCATGCCTGTGTGTGTGTGTGTGTGTATTTGTATGTGTGCATGGACCGCAGAGTTCATTCCTGTGTAAAATACAGTGGTTTTGGGAATGAGGTGTGGATTAACTGAAGCACTCATCTGTAGATTTACAAACATCAATCTATCAAACGTTCCTGTGCTCTGCTGTAGGCTTAACACACCAACTGAGTCAATTCATGCACGTACCTGTCGGCATAGAAACATCAGCTCCTTCAGCTTTTCTTTAGGCTCAGAATGGATCCATAGACGTATCATGACCGCATAGCTATTTTACGCACATTAGAAAAACAGCTGTAAAGCACATGGACATGTAGCACACGTATGGCACTGAACCACATGACTATGGACTTCATGTCCCATCAGCATCTGGGCTGGCTCTGCCTCTACCTGTACTGAAGGCTAGATTGATGGTGAGGTGATAAGTTCCCATTGGTAGTGATGCGTTGATGGCTGACAGCCATATCAGTGGTAGTCTCCATTAACAGGGCAGCAGGGAAGTAATTACATTATGGCCCCGGCCTTCATTCAGTGCCAAGTTGTGTTTGTAACCCATGCTTATCAAAGTATGTTATGCATTTATGCATGGTATATGGACCGTTGCTGTTGTTTAGATTTCACTGCTTTATGTCCACGGATGGCTATAGGTGTTGACGATGTAATAGCACTGATTTACTTTCTATCAGCAGTGTTTGGGTGTGTCGGAAGGATAAGTTAAAGTAGGCAAGTAACGATGTAGTTTTAAATCCATTTATGTGGGGAAAGGGCTATTTAAGAGCACTGAAAACTGAAAGCGTACGGACTACTGAAAGGGCATATCCTTCTGTCACGACCCCTCATGCTGACTCTAAAGGTGCATTTCAGGGTTATGTTCATGCCAAGGAGACTATGTCCTCCACTGCAGCAGTACATACAGTACACAGGAGTCCATGCTATATTGTTTATATCTGCATGACTAGAGGCATTATTTAAAAAACGGCTTGTTTTTATCGTTCAACCAGTGAGTATCATTCCAATGAGTCTACCTCCTCATAACCCTCTCATAAAAAAATGTTAATATTCCCCATGTATTGCATTATGGGGCAAAACAAGGTTTGGGACAGTGCTATATTAACAGACATATGAATTATATAGATATATATAAAATATATTTTATATGATAATATATATTTATATGTAAATATCTATATGCGGATCATTCACGTTGGATTTCAAAATAGAACACGTTGTGCAGCACGAATCGAGCCAAACCTGGACTTGATTTAGTGTGTTTGTGCAAATAAGCTAAACATATTTTCCTCAACTTGATAATGCTATCTGCTCAGATGTTTTAATTTCAGAGGACATATTTGAAAATATCTAACAAATATTTTTACACTTCATTGGATTTAGCAAATACTATAGATTTGTCATAAAATAACAAATATAACAGAGAATTCAGCTCTTAATTTTCAAGTCAGAGTTACTCACCAAGTCTCTTTCTGTTTACATGCCAGTCACTTCTCTGATAATCAACTCATAGCAGAATGAGCCTCAGATTTGTTTGAGTCTTAGTTTTTGATTTGAATTTTTGAGAATAGTAATTTACTTCCCTTTCCATGTCATAATTAGCAATAGCTCCATATCAGTTGATGAATAATATCCATACCATAAGAATTAAATATGAATTTACAATATTAATTTCATACGTATTCTTCATCAATCTATGTTCTGCACAACCCCTAAGTTCCATGATGGTAATTTAGGTTTTATTTAAAAAAAAAAAGAAGCTCAGTGATGAAACCTATTTTCTAGGATTGTGGTATGTGGTGTTGTACAGTAGATGATGTATCTGATATCCAACCGTCACAAGATGGCTGTACTGTATCTCGCTGTAACTAGAAAAAAATAAAAATAATATTGTCCGTGTTAAAATAGTTTTAAAAACATAATTCAACAAAAAAATCTATTTGAGATGTTTGTGTACTTTTGCATGGTTACGATGTGCTTGAGAGATATAGAGTTCTACCGTGAGAGGAAAGTTTTTGTCATTGAATATTTCTGTACATTCTCTATGGGTAAGCAGGTCTGCTGTTTTGTGGCCTGATGAGTTCTCACACTCTGACTGGTCATTTTATTTAAAAAACTGCTATTTTTTTTCTTACGCGATTTCTCCATTTTATCTGAGAGTCTAATCTTTAGCTACATCGTAATGTGTTAATAGTGCTGAAGCGCTTACATATTTTAACAGAACAGAATGACTTCATTTGACAAAACGACAGTTTGGTATTAAAACATAGCCAGAAAAAGGTGGGGTGGGGGGGGGGGGGGGGTGGTTAGTAAGGAGTAGAGGGTAGGGGGTAGGGTGGTTAAAATAGGCGGTTTTCAACGGAGTAGTCTTAAGTCTTCTTTCCTGTCAGTGTTCACATTGCCTGGGTCTCCTTCAGGCAAGCACTGCACTGATTCACTGAACTCTGTGTAGTGTGCTGAACACACACTTCTATCGACACTGTATATTAACTGGAGAGGCTGTGTGAAGTGACACTTACAGTGCATGGATGGTATGGAGCCGTTATGGTATGGCACAGCGCAGTCTCCTTAACAGGAGGTTGGAAAAGGAACACCAGCTGTTTAGAGCAGGAATAGCCTATCCGAATACACTGCTTATATACCACAAAACCCAGCTTTTGTTTTGTGAGCAACTCGTTGTTTTTGTTTTTTTTTTTTTTTGTTTTTTAACCCATGAGCAATATTTTACAGTACACAATAATTATACTCTTGTTTTACTTCCTGTTGGAATTGTGAATTTACAAAACCGAGTTATCACCAAAATGTGTTACATACAGTTATACACAGATATATTTTTTTATTCATTAATCTGTAAATTGTTTTAAACAGTCAGTTTATAAAATGACACTTAGGCCTATTATTTTAGTTATGATAAGGATGTTCGCTATCAAAAATTGCAGTTGCAGAGAAAAATAAATGATTATATTGCTTCAGTATTGTTTATGTAAATTACCAGACCAGTGGAGAATAAACTGAAGATCAAATACAGTAAATATGAGGATGTGTAATTACTGACCAAGCATCATAAGTAGTTAGGTGAAGTCAAGCCACAGGAAATGGCAAGTGCTTTATTATATATATGAGTCTACATATAGAATGTGGGTTCTTATTCTCAGAATAAGGATACAAGTTATTTTTAGAGTACAGATAGGTCAGGTTATATACAGTTTGGTGTCCTTCATGTATTAACACACTACAACACACTTCAAACAACCAATGCAGAAAACAAACTACTTAGTAACAAGATTGTCTTCGATGAAGGCTAATATAAACAACCCAAAACCTTAATAAGGACTATAGGGCACCTCCTTAAACAGATCAATAATATTCATAAACCCACCAACAGACAAAGACCATGATAAGATATGCTATATGAGCATCAATTATGAGGAGTTGCATTACAATAATACCAAATTACATTGTCAGCACTGATGGTTGAAATTCTGCATTCTTTGATATTCTTGACTGAGGTTGGCACAAGTTCACATCATGGTTTTAATTAGATCTTATAGAAGAAAGTTGGAGAAAAATGGCTAGGCTTAATCATTTGTGTACTATGATGTTTTGATTTATCTGCTCGCATATTGGTGGTCCTAGTTAAATGGCACTGCTCTCATGCCATAAGTGTCATTGTAGTCATTCAACAACTGATAACTGTATATTTTTTAAACAGTTGTCTCAATATAGTGAAATAACTATATGTCAAGACAAACATGTCATGCATTATTAAAATGTTGTGTTGTAGTCATGGTGTAGCCTTACTAATAAAAGAAAGGCACATTATGGTGAGACACAACTATTATTTCTCAATCTGCATTATGGAAAGAAAATGTGATTTTGAAAACTACATTGTAATACAATTAATCATAGTCCCTTTAAAAAATTCCCTTCATAATCTATTACAGTGGCTCACCAAAACATCTCTTTAGATGACCTGTTTCTTGAAGATCACACTTTCAAAGCCCTAGAAAGGAGGACATTTACCAACTGTTGAACTACTGAATATACAAAATAGTTTTGTTTTGTTAATGCATTAAGTTGTCTCAAATGTTTGGGAGACAGGCATGTTTGATTTTAGTGTGCTTTCAATACAATAAACTGGATACGTTTTGCACTTTTAGAAGCTGCAACTCTTGTTTTTATTTAGGTTAATTACCGTTTCCTGTTTCTGTCAGCTGGTGGTCTTGGTTTTCCAATGCCCTGTTTATAATATCTTCTTTGGGAGTATCTTTGGCTGTGTTCCCTTTGGACACTAATGAATGTACTGCACAAGGAAACACATGGTGACAGGCTGGAAAAAACAAATAAATGGAATCTTTTTTATGTTAAAAATATATCAAGGCTTAAAAAAAGCTTCAGCACAAACTTTTATTTTTAATCTGACCATTCATACGTTTCATGTTATTTTTATTTGACCATACATGTTTTTTTTAATGTAAAAGGTTATCATTCCAAGCTTATTCAACTATTGATTTTAAATTTTTATTTTAAATTTTTTTAGTTCTGCACAGAACGACAAACTGTAAAATAAAAATATATATAATGTCTAAGGTTTTGATATGGATAATATTGATAACCAAGGATCATTTTCAACTAATTGGGAAAACAAGATTATAAAAACGTATACACGACCCAGAAACAATTTATTTCTCTTTTGTATCTTTACATTTTAATACATTATAATGTTGTGACTGATATGAAAGCAAAATATATTAAAAATCATTTTGTTATAAGTGTGTGTGGGGTTTCATTATTTGAAAGAATTGCAGTATGATACATTGTGTCTTAAATAGTTTTTTCTTTAATGAAAAGAGTATAATTATTACTGTCATGAGCTGATTAGGCAGACAGTTGAGTAGCTTCTCATTAGTGAACTGAGCTCTAGCTAGTTTTCCAAATTATTCCTAACTTTTTCCCTCCAGGCTGCTGGTGTTCTGCCAGCTCACATTGATGTTATTGTACCATATATAATGGCATCTGTGACAGGCATGGAGCGAAGACAAAGGTAAACTGAACATTCTGCTGGTGAAAGTTTCAAAATCACTGGTTAAAGTTTAAAAATCAGTGATGAAAGTTTCAAAATCACTGTTGAAAGTTTCAAGTAAAGGTTTGATTTAAATAGAAAGTCAAGAGTTAATATCTGTATATTCTATTTGAGATGTAATTGTGCACGACTAAAACAACATAATCGATTAACTAATAAAACCTAGCACATTTGTTTTAAAAAATAATAAAAACAGTTTTATGTGATTGTTTGTAATGCTGCTATGGGCTGTTTAACTTTTAATAGGAAAAAAAAGCTCTGTTTAGCTTTCTTGTAAAATAAGACAATAAATCAAGATTGTGGAAATGGCTTATCCATGTTACATCGCTGGAATTGAAGTTGGTGTCTGTGCAGCTCTGCAGTTAATAGGAATCCAGATCGTAATCAATGCCCTGATGGATTACACATGCCGAGAAGGACACTACAAGGCTGCAGTGTGAGTGAGGTACATCACGTAGTTTAGAGGTTCAAATAACTACATTTTCTCTCAGACAACAGCTATTATATGATGGAACTTGTTATTCACAGTAAAATGCCATGCCGACCGTCAGTCTTGGTCAATTTGTTTCCCATTATCGTACTACCCCAACAACACAGGGCTTGCATCTGTAAAAAGTGGAAATGGCAGTAACCTAATCTTGCTTTTGGGAGCAAGCATGTAATAACATGTTACATTGGATGAAACAACAGGATATAGCTTACTCTGTCATTTGACTGGTGGCTTGTGATAAAATCAGACTGAAGTGGGAGGGGTCATTCGGATAGTTCCTTTGTAATATTCCGTTATAGAGAACATTTTTGTACCACTGGCTCTACAACTGTGCCTCTTGAAAGTATGTATCAGTAAGGTAACAACATTATATATTTGTTCTATGGATAGACTGCCATGAGTGCTTGCTAAGATCAAATTCTAACACATAGATTACTTTGTGTCTAAATTACACCTCATGGTAATTGTAAAACATATCAACTTAGAGCCACAACTGTTGTAAGACCTCTTCATGAAGTAAATTAGCTACAAAATCAAACATGGATGTTTTGGTGAGACACGTCTAGCACAAATGAATCATTTCCAAATGTCACTTCATTCAGTTCAACAAATCAAATGAAATTCTGTTCATGAATTTGAAAATGCGCATATTTCACAATAATTTCTCAATTAATTGATTGAATTTCAAATAATTTCCTGAACTGAATGAACAGCATTGACCCCAACTCTGGTACACAGAAGGGGAAAAGCATCAGCTGACTTGCCGCTGTTCACTTATGACAACTGCCATTTTCACACTTGAACACTTTTTCCAGAATAACAAAATGCAAATGATTTCCAAACTAGTTAAAGGGCTTGGACCATGAGTCTAAATGGATTGCAGTAACTGTGACAATGGGGACTATTACCGACTGACTTAAAAAAAAAAAAAATCCATCGAAAAATCTCTTCTGAATGTGGAAACTGTTGTAGCTTGGGGTGAGGATGGGGTGTCACCCGCAGCAACCTTTTTTCTCAGGTTTGGGAGTTTCCTTTTCGACGGGGACTCCGATGGCCAGCCCGTGCCAGTCATCGATGATGGGGATCATGCCGTTGCGGTGCTTCTCGTAGATCTCCCTGGCGATAGTCTCGAAGGCCAGGGTGACGTTGACGTCGTCCTTGGAGGACACCTCCACGTAAGTGCCCATGTCCAGCTCTTTGGCCAGCGCCTCCGCCTCCGTCCGCCTCACCTGCCTGCGCACCACCATGTCGCTCTTGTGGCCCACCAGCGTGAACACCATGACGGCCGGCTGCACGTACTCCACCACCTCGCGGTGCCACTCCCTCACCCGCTCGAAGGTCTGCCGCTGGGTCAGGTCGAACAGCAGGATGCAGCCCACCGAGTTCCGCATGTAGGACTTGGAGATTGACCTGCGGAAGTAACAGACACAGTCCGCCCATTGGGCTCGCTTAGCACAGCGACAGACGCAGTCCAATCGGTAGAGTAAACACAGTTGTAGACCCTAGTGCTGTTCCACACAAACAAAACGACGAACTTAGGTGGGCTTAATAGCCTGTTCTCATCATTATACAATCTTGGGCATATTTTAATTCCACACCTTGGACTGCTGTGTAGTGCAATATTTTCCCAAAAATCTAGTAACAGGCATCAACATAAAAGTATTTAAATCAAGTGGAAGGAATTCAGCAGAGCAGTGACAGCCCTGGACCCTAATCATGTCTGTAGTGCATTCTGCTAACTCAGCCAATCAGTGGCTCAGCCAGTATGTTAAAAATATTCTGGTGTAATTAACTCAGATCTCTTGTTAAAGCTCATATAAAATGCATTTCACGATTGGCCATGGACACAGGAACAGAAACTGCACCGGGCTACAGATGCACTCCAACACTCCTGCATACAATTATTCTGCAACACAGGGTAATGTCAAACTTAATTACTGATAGAACTGCTTACTCCTGTTTATGACCCAACCTCCGTATACATTATTAAAGTTGCCCAAATGTTTAAGAATCGTTTTCCCCGATAATAGCTTTCCTTTTGTGTCAGCTGCGAACAATCACACCCGTAAGCCCATCCCCTCGCTGCAATATCCTGTCAACTCGGAAGAGGGCAGGCTATCCTCCAAAGGGCGTGTAGTCTGGAGTGTTTTATTCTCTCAGTGCAGTCCACTAGCTGAGCTGCGCAGCACTTGCTTGGTTTAAAAAAACTAAAGCGCTGTTTGTATAAACATTGACACATAAAAATAGAAGAAGATAGGCTACATAGACTATAAACAAAAACAATGAACAACCCACAGAAACAGTTAATAGCCTATATTTATTTGGATATTACCATTTAGCAGTTTCAAAGCATTTATTGGGCAATACATGTATTGACACATATCTCTAATAATCGTGCGCCCCAAACCCCAGCAGTGAGTGAACGGTTACAGTAACTTAATAAATCGAAAACTGAACACCAACCTGAATCTCTCCTGTCCCGCGGTGTCCCACAGAAGCATTTTTATGGTGACGCCTGGGTCGAAGCTCAGATGTTGCACTTTGAAATCGATTCCTAGAGGTGACTGGTTTGAGTCTTCGAAAGTCCCCTCGGTGTAGCGGCGCAGCAGTGATGATTTGCCCACCGCGGAGTCACCTAGGATAACTACCCCGAACCTGAAATTCCACTGCCCCTCCATAATTGTTAAAGCGACGAGAGCCGTCACGCTCAGTTGTATACCCTTAAATGTGGCGCTCCGTAAGCGAAGTTCAGGCAGGTTCGTTCTGGTGCATTTCTACGACTATTAAAGGGTTCGCGAGACAACCATCAAAACTAAACGAATACCCGTTGCGACATTAACTAATCAAACAGGTTAAACACGAAAATGTGTTGTGGAAACGTCCGACAGTACACACCTAAATAACGACTGAGGGAGCGGTGAATTAAGTTAGTCCGGATAGTCTGTTCGGATAAGAAATCCTAGACAGAAGTGTAAATAAAAGTATTCGTTAATTGTTGAAAAAGCACTCTGAATGCACCAAAAAATTTTGTTTTTACATGCGTGTGCGTGTGTGTCTGGTGTGGGTTTGTGTGGTTCTTCAGTTTATAGGTTATGATGGAATTTTTTGATGGTTTACATGACCCGTACATTTTTATTTTAATCAACTGTAGCTCACATCAGCTTTTATCAGTTTCCTGTAGACTGTTTTGTTTTGTATACCATTCATAGAACTGGAAAAATGACATTTGGTGTCAATAATATTTTCCCCTGATACAGTGTCAACACACCACTGTATTACCTGTAGTCTGCCTTCAGTATACCTGTGTCACACTACAGTAATATTTGAAGATGGACTCGAACTATGGAAGGGGGGAACTACTAGCCTTTGAATTGTACTATGGGCCAACTATTTTTTAAATTCTGTACATCAAACTGTATTCCACACAGATTCAGCCATTTTGTTAAAATAAGAGGATGTTAGTCAATCTAAACAACTCTGACTGAAATTGGAACTTTAAAGACATGGCTCCATCCCAATCTTTGATGTAATCTTCACTCAGCCCCAAACATTCATTCTTCATACATGGGATTATTAATAACAGTCAAGAAGATACCAGTTAACAATGTAAAAACATAAAAATAATACATACATACACATTCTTTCCTGTTCCTGTTACTAACTTCGGTAGACTTTATTTTCTATTGTTATGTTACAACTTGAAATGACACAGTAAAATTAAAATTACATCATTAATACAGTTGAGTTAAAGGCATTTAAGGAAAACGTACCAGCCTATTTAGCAAGAGCTTCAAATGACTGATGAAACTGTCTGTCTCCCTGTCTTTCTTTCTCTCGCTTTCTCTCTCTCTAACTCTCTCACACCCACACCCACACACACACACACACACACACACACACACACAAAACACAGCACAGCCTTCATTAATGATCATGTACAATCAATATCACAAGGTGTTAAGGCATTACTGAGTATCACATTCAAAACATGATTACAAAAGCATGGTTGCGCCATGACTGAAACAGTCAGCAAGTAGTGGCAGACTCAGCACTGAGCTTCCGTGCCCTGCGGCGTCTGATGGTCGACGTCACGTCCAGGATGAAGGCAGAGGTCACAGAGAGTTGACTCTCACACACTGGAGTGGGGAGAGAGGAGGGGATGATTAAGATTTTTTTCCAGGCTGATTTCTACAGTAAGTCCCAAGCCAGTGTGAAATAACCTGTCTACTAAAGTGGCCAAAAGAATGTCAGTACATTTCATTTGCTCCTGTAGTTTACTGTTTAGCTGATGCTCATCAGTTTAGCTGATGCCCTAATCTAGAGCCACTTACAAAACGAACTACGTAGGTGCATTTATTAATTTCATATGGGTGGTCAGTAAAAGCAAGACATTGTGGAATTAACTGTACAATATCACAGTAGTCAGAATTATCAACTGTGATTAGCAAGCATATTCAGCTATTATATACTGTATATGCACATACACTGAGCCCCATAATGTTTGGGATAAATATATATTTTTCTCTTAATTTGGCTCTGTACTCCATAATTTTAAAATTTAAAATTTAAAAAAATTGTAATTTTAAAAAATCACATGTGGTTAAAGTGCATAATCTCACCTTTTATTTTTTGTAACTTCTGTGATCTCTACATGGTGAAACGAAAATGTATAAAAATACACTTTAATAAAAGCTGAGAATGTGCACTTCAGCCACATGTGAATTACAAATCTAAAACTGTACCATACAGAGCCAAATCAAGAGAAAATGTGTCTTTGTCCCAAACACTATGTAGCACTGTGTGTGTGTCTGTGTATGTGTGTGTGCCTCTTTCCGAAATACAAACTAGTCGATACACCCAGACAGAGTCCCACACATCAACCAATTCTCACATTCATCAACATGAACAGATTCATGCACATTCAGACATAAACACACACACACAAAGAGCTACACACACTTGCACACACCTCTGCTTCTTGCTAGCAGAGGGAGAAACGGCGGGAGTTGATGTTCATCTTGGTGACGCCGATGAGTTTGAGTGGCGCAGAGAGGCCGAAGCCTGGCGTGACGGGGAAATCGCACAGCAGGTCCGACAGCTCGTCCCGCTCCTCCAGCCCGTAGGTGGCGTCGTTGAGCATCTTGCGGTGCAGGTTGCAGGCCTGCTCGATCTTCAGCTTGTTGATGTCGCTGCGCAGACGCATCAGTTGCCGGGCCAGCTGCTGGTCCTGAAGCCGCATGTCCGTCTGTGGGGCGACAAATCAGCATCCAGATAAGGCTCTGAGGTGGGTGTGACCTCAATGGGGTGGGAGGAGTATATGGCCTCATGCATTATATTACGTTATACTACAATCACTTCGTAATGCTGATGCTCTTATCCAGAGCAACTTACATAAGTGGAGAACAACAGTGTTAATCTCAGAAATACAAAACTGATTCATGCTAATTGCTACCTTGTAATTTATGTCATGCTTATTCTCGTCACAATGTAATCTGTATGGAATGGTATTGTTCTTAGAAAACTTTACAAACCAAGATTAGTCAAGCATTAATAACCCGTCTCTATGACCTATTTTCCTTCCCTGCAAAATGCCCCATCATATTTATAGGTTGACGAGTGCAGACTGAAATGCATGACAGCCAAATCCAAACTGCTACTTCCCAACACACACACACACACACACTACAGTAACAGATTATATGTGTAAATTAAGGGTTAAATATTAAGGCATTTAGAAACCGAAACCGCAATGCACAATTGCTTGTGGTTCATAAATTATGTACCTTGGTGTTTTTTTTGCATTCTGTTTATATTATGATTATTTAGACATCTTTATCTTTTATTTAATTGTCTCTAATACCTTATTCTCTGCCATTTAGTGAAACACCTAGTTTCTGCATTGTGAAGCCTGACACAGTTTAGACACAGTTCTGTCATTATTAAACTCATTTATTTAACATGACTCAACATGAAGCCTTGTGTACTTGCCTCTACAAATTAAAATGATGCATGCACATGCAGTGTCTCACTGCAATAACAGGATTAGTGCACGTGTAGTTTGCCACTACAGTAGTTTAGCAAGATGCTGCGTACACATGCAGTCTCTCTCCTGTTTGGAATTTACCGCTCACGTACCAATATCTCAGTGCTGTAGGTGTTCTAACCAGCTCTGGATCAAGCTGAGTAGTGGTTAGGTTACATTTTCACTTTCAGTTTGGTTAAGTTTGAGAAAAGTGAATTAATTTCCCCTCAATTTTGTCACAAAGCAAATGTGGTGGGACTTTGTACTGTCATTCTTGGTTAACTCAAGAAAAGGCTGTGTTTGCATTACTGGGCTAATTGATATTTAAATGCTTAGTAAATTTGTATGTTTTCCATACTCCATAGTGTACAGTCTAATGAAAAGTTTGCTCCCTGTATTGCCGTATGTTCACACACTGTCTGATGACTAATACGGTGGTCATGAAAGGCCAAAGGTCGCGCAGGCGGTCCTTACCAACTCTTTCCTGAGCCAGGCGAGGGCCTCGTCGACATCCCTGAACCCACCAAGCCCCCCCGTGGGCAGGTGACCCTCCAGGGTGGCGTCGGGGGCCTGGGCCGATCGTTTGGGCCAGCGCAGCGAGGTGCGGGGATCTTCCTCCCTCTGTCCTGCCCCCCCAAGGCCCTTTCCCCGCTGGGCCTCGACCTGGGCCTTCCACTCGGGGTACGAGGGCCGCCCCGTCTCCAGCCGGAGCCGCTTGGTGAGGGCCTTCAGGCTCCGCAGGTGGTCGTCATGGACAACTCCCGCTCCGCCCTGGTCCCGCCCCCCGCTCGCATCCTCCGTCTTCATCTTCGCCCGCACCGCTTTGTCCACGGACATTCCGTTGAATTATTTTATTTATTTTTTAAAAGAGGAAGACAAAGAACTACGACCAAAAAACTACAAAAGTGTCAGGATGAGCACAGTGACAAGGGCTCATAGCATCTCCACTGAAGCTCAGGCGGTTGACAATGGCGTTTATTTGAGGCTTTTACCACAAACTACCTTGTTGGAACTCTTCCTCTTCCAAATCAAGGTGTTCTGGTAATTCTGGTTCCTTTCCATTCTCCTTAACTAAGCCATTTAAAAAAAAAAAAATGACGCTCAATTGAAAATATGCGCTTCGGCGTATTCCAGGAAAGCACCAGTTTCTCGACACCAGGCTTCCTGCTATGGCTGCTTTGTGGCCATGGCTTCCTTATCCTCCAGCTACCAGGTGCAAGCCTTGTAGCAACGCACTGAACTGCAGGCTGATGATGGCACAGATTTGAGCTGATAATCTTGCATTCATTAAATATTAGAAAACTCTTGGGTAATGATATAATGTGATGAAATAAAAACAAATGTCTCTTCCTGCTGGATATCCAAGGTGTGTATTCTAGCTATTTATTTTCACCAGACCCAGCAGGCAGAAGGGCTGAGCACTTTGGATCTAGAGAAAAACAAAAAAGTGAATTAAGTGCTGAATCTGTCATCCAAATGCACATGTAGTCAGAATATTTTTATAGTAAATACATGTGATCAAGTGTGGGCAATGGCCTTAACCTATTTCAGAGAATAGACTGTTAGGTATAATGGCATTAAAATAGGATTACCTTCAATGGTGAGCTAATATGCACTTTTCTGTTAATCTTAGTCATAAAGTGCAGATTACTGGCCTTTAGGTTGTATTTATTAAGACATTTTATCCACCTCCCTTTAATACTTACATCCCCCCTCCATTGTCTCTCCCCACATATAAAATGATTCATATAATGTTTTGCAAAAATGAATAAGGTTGATTTAATATTCAAAAGATAAACACAACACATAATTAATTTTCCTCTGCTGGTGGTGATAAATGATGAGTTGAAGTTTTCTGTATCTGGGGTCACACTGCATACCATCCTGCTGAGCTCTTTCCAAAGGAATCCATTTTATGTACCACTGTAAACATGACTCTGACCTCAGCTGTCAATCAATCAAACAGTCACTCAGTTAGTCAGTCAGTCAGTCAATCAATCAATCAATCAATACATTTACTGTCCCAGATAGGAAATTTGCTTTGCAGGTAGATTAAGACACAACATCCATTGATATCCAATGAAGGTGTGAGGCTGTAGTATTGCCTACAGGGGACGTGCCTTTCAGAAGGATGTCTTTCTCAGAACTGAAAACAAACACAATGTGGGAGTGGGAGGGGGGTGCGGTGTAGCAAAGAAAAGGCCTTACTACCCAGACGTCTGCTGAGTCCTGGAAGTGGCGCTGCTGTCGTAAATGACATTTCCTTTTGTAAATATCCATCCATTTGCAGTAATAATATAAGCCAATTAAATCAGTCTAAATAAGGGCGTTTGAAGAGCAAATATATATAATAATGGCACCACAGTCTCCTAACAGTTCCCTTGGACTCATTGATTAATTTCAGAGTCAGATGAAATAGTCCTCGGTGTGTTTTCGGGATTAAATTAGTTCCCCGATCTCTGGGAAGTGTGTCATTCACATACAGGTCATTCACACCCTGCATTCGTTTCAGAGAATACCTGCTGTGAAACAGCTGCTCCACTCAATTCCACGCCTGATGATCCAACAACGGCAAAAACAAATAAGCACCGCTGGATACCACTTAGTGACAGTAAACTGAGGCCAACAGCCTGTGTAAGAGACAACAGGTAACACCAAATATTTTAATCATTCTTTTGTAACATCGTACTGTAACTGCCTAGTAACTGCCTGTACTGTAACTGCGTGAACTGTGAAGGATACAGTCACATAACACGCAGGATTCAGTGTTGTAATACCCATTGACTGGCTTTATACATTGACTGTAAGGCAATGTATAAAGCCTCTTTATGGTTCTAATGCACTGACCAGCGGTGGGAAACTAAAAGCTCGATTCCACACTGGGACTTATTGAGGGTCAACGTCATGCCCGTGACAGGAATGCACTCCTATCTTCAGATCCTTTGTTGTACTCTCTTTTTTTTTATTCCACACCCTGTCTCTCACTCATCCCATAAATGCGCATCAGTGTTGGCAGTCCTGTTTGTCCTTTAATGCCAGTCCTTTATAGCTGTCAATCAAAACAGCATGTCACACCCTCTTGCACCTGCTTCCCAGCATAATTTCACCACAAGCAGCATAAAGGTCCTTATCTTTAGATCTTTATGAACAAAGCACATAATAATAATTATTATGCACATTAAATAGAATTTCGTTCTCTCCTTATCTCTTTCACAGTCTCCCTGAATCACTGGAGAACCATAAATATACTAAGAATTTTCTAAAGTGTAGTATTCAGAATGCAGAGAGAGGCTTCCTTCTCAGTCACATTGCTGCTGTGACTTCAAATGCGCAGTTGCCATGGCAACAGACATCAGCAGGAAAGTCCTGCACTTCCTGGGTCAGCGCACTGCACTGGGTGGCAAGCGCTTCCCTTATGCCTGTGCTGGTGGAGATAAACCGGGAGGGCGCACGATGCTCAGTAATTGCTCTGCTTTCCTCCTGAACGCTGGGATTAACACATCAGACAAGTAGGAATGAGAAGCATGCTGATGAGCTCTTTGACAGACTGTCAGAAAGGGTGTAAGAAAGGAGTAAGGAGGGTGGTGTAAGGAAGGTGGTCTAAAAAAAGAGGCAAAGAAACTATAAAGAAAAAAAAACTACAGTGCACAGAGCAGAGGGCTTTGGAGACCTTTGCTCAGGAAAAAACATTGAAATGTACTTATGTAAATGTTTTCATTAAAAGAGATACATTCTAACATACATCATTTGCAGCACAAATTATACAGGCAAAATGCTACATGTGTGTGGGCACTATGCTACATAATATCAGCAGACTTGCAGTTTGTCGAATACTTATTCATATATTATTCATTGGTAGCAGTTATGCAGACCACTATCGTTTTGTTTTGCGCTCTGGTTTGCATGAAAGCTGCTGACAAACCCCCAAGGCTGCGCTGCAAGCTGAGTTTCAGAACCTCACTGCTTTGCAGAGACTGCTCCGTGTAACGCAATCCTTTACTGAAGTCACAGTTTACACCACAATCTGCAGGCAGTGTGGGGAACAGGTATCCTGAGGTTCATTAAAATGATGCTTTAACATTGTGATGTCCATACCAGGCTTTTAATCAGCCCTGGTTGACACACTCAGACTGGGCCTCTATTACGTTTTATTTAGTGAACCTGTGGCCTCTGAGATTCCGAGGCACTAAATTGACTGAATTTAGGCCACAGCAGCTGCCTTCTAAGTTGGGATCCCCCCGAGAGCAGGTCTGATTCTTTCACACAGGAAGCAGAGAGCCAGTCCCACTCACTCTCACTGGAACATCTGAATATGAGCACCACCTAATGCTGCATCTCTAAGAGATGTCCTCAATCCAGCAAATAATCTCGCATTAGGCAAAATAACTGTATTGGAGAGGTAATAGAACTGGCTGCAAACCTCAACAGGTTTAAATGGTAAATGGACTGCATTTATATAGCACTTTAAAATTGATACCTCTCATTCACCAGAGCAGTTAGGGGTTAGGTGTCTTGTTCAGGGACACTTTGACACGCCCAGGGCGGGGATCGAACCGGCAACCCTCCGACTGCCTGATAACCGCTCTTACCTCCTGAGCTATGATACTTACTGTAGCCTGCATTGCATCAGTAAAGATGTCAGTTTAAAAATTCAATAAAAACAGCCAGCTGTTTAATTGACTGCATGTAAAAAGTACAAATGTTAAGAATAATCAGTGTATGTTTCTCTGAATACAGTATGCTAAAATTAAATGAAATGGCTAAATAGAATAATCCAAATGCTGCAGGTCATATCATAGAGTCAGCACTTCGCACTTTAACTGACTTCCATATTAGCTAGACAAGCTACAGGCTAATGCTGAATAGTCCGACATTCAGTAGCTCAAATGCAACACACAAGGAGGCCGGCTACGGATTTATCCAGACTAGTTTTTGGACAAAAATGTTGAAAAAGGAACTACCTTGGCATTTCATAAAGATTCACACACAGCCAGCTGTACTTCATTAATCATTGGCTGTGTGATTTAGCAAAGCCACAAAGATGTGGGACAAGTATCAATTTGTTTTAATGCACAATTAGACCAATTTCACATTCTCCTGAACTGGTTACTTTGTTTTCTGAGGTCTAGTCCACAAAATGTTTTTTGTATGTGCGTGTATCCATTAGGGACATCACAAAAAAGTGGAGCATATGAAGGAAGCATAGCTGCAAACACTGTCTGTTAGAAGTCACGTAGCTACACTGTCTGTTAGCCTGTCATGAAGGACCTTTGTTTGGCGGGGGGTGTTCAGTGCTAACAAGGAGGTTGCCATGGTTATATAAATGGGGTTATTGGCAGATGGGGTTAACCGTTGCATCGCTGACCAGCAGTGGAGGTTTCCATGACAACATGGGTTTTGACTTGCAGACAACTTTGGGGGTTTGCCCCTGGAGAATTGACAGACCTTTAGAGTCAAAAGACAGAAGCACACAAGGAGGCTTCTTTGACTCATTTCCTCCCTGCAACCACAAAAGAACCGTGTCCAACCAGAAATGGTCTGTATCCAATCCCAAAAAAATGTGGCATTCACAAAGTGACATCTAAGATGAACCATCAGCACTTTCCCCTGCTTTAGAACAAGTTATGTTTGTTTAAATCTGCGCGCTGCTGAGTTTCTTTCTGGAGAAAACAACTTCCAAACTTCTCAATTGACTTTGGAAACCATTCCAGACTTCCATGGACTGTGAGACCTTCATAATAAAATTATTTTATTTGAACAGTTTTACAGTCACCCACAGAACAAACCCCCATTTTGGCCAGAAACTCCTGAAACTTTCCAGAAACAAGCTACCCTGGAAGGTCTTTCACTACAAGATAACAGCTATTCTTCTAGCATACGCAAATGTTATTACTAACAATATACTCATATATATTCATGGCATTACTGACTGCAGAAAAACATAGTTTAGACTAATATATTGTATTGCACTACACCAACGCTCTGTAAGTTATGCTAAATCATCTCAGTATAATAGTGTTTTTCAAAGGCCCAACAGCACTGAGCGCCCATATGGATTTTATTTGCAACAGTTCAGGTGGAATGTCTGCATTAAGGATGTCTGCCAATCAGATAAATTACAAAGCCGATGGTGGTGTTAGAAAAGTCAGAGTTAGGACATTAATGAGTTCTAAACACCATTTGAAACCTCCAGGACTTGGGAGAGGCATCAATCAGCAGTCTCTGAGACAGACTGGGTCAGGCTGATAATCCTCGATATAACCCAGGCTTCAGTTCCACCCCATCAAAGCAAAACACTTTGCAGAAAGCTGACCCTTGAACCTGTTGGTTCTGACTGAACCAAAAATTCAATTTGCGTATTCTTCCTATCATCTAAGAAACTTTAAAAAATTGGAACTTTTATGTGTGTTCCTTTTTAAACACAAAAACAAAGAAGACGTGTCATTGCAATGACATCATTTGATACAGGAAAAAACACTGCTGTGATCTCCTTAATAATTTTCAAGGAATATTTTGTTTGTTGAATCAGATTCTCTTCTCAGCCTGAAGGTGTCCTGTGAAAAGCTGAATGAATGAGTTGCAGTGACCTTTTGAGAGTGTGGGTGAGGCTTGTCTTGCCCGTAAAAGGTGTGTTTTACCACTGCAGGAAAAATGTGCCAGCATTTTGACAGCAAGCGTACTATGTCAGCACTGCCTGAGGAAGAAGCTCAGCACCTTTGAGGCTCAGTAAAGCACTGTTCTGCTCAGATATCAGAGACTATTCTGGAGAAGAGGGGGGTGTGTTTAGAATATAGGAATGTTCTAAATATTCTACAGTTCACAGCATCAAATCTTCAAATATTTAAACAATGGCTCCATGAAAACTGCAATTTCTGAATGTGAGTAAACAATGACTCAGCGCAAGCAGATCAACATTCACTCAAACTTTAATGGGTGAACATGAGTAATATTCGGCATATTAGCCAAGGTATGCCATACTTTATTACAAAGCTGTCCTTTGTATTTGCGCAGTATTTTGTTATAACACAGTACTTGGTCATAGCATAGTACTTGGTTACAACTCTGTCGCTATAATGCAGTACTTGTTGTTAATGCTGTAATTCATGTTGTTTTGCTGATTAATTCTAAGCCAGCATGACTCAGGCCACACAGAGTCTGAACAGAAGGTAGCAGATTTGAGGGGCTATGACAGAACAGCACATGGATCATGCTGGACAGCCAGCTCAGAGTTGTGTTCCAGTTCGCAGCAGGAACAGAATGTCACACAGAGCTGGCGCAATGCTGGCATTTGGCAAACTTCTCGCCTTTAAGATGACATCAGCCCACATGGAAAACTTCATGCTGGCCACGCTGTAGGTAGTGCATAGTGTACAGGAAATAAGGCACAAATGCACAGAAGTACACTGAGAGAACACAATAAGGGTTGGGAGGACAGGTATAACTCCACTTTCAGAACACTTGGATTTGTATGAAGTATAATAGGGTGTATACAGCATACCAAAGTGTGAATCCACTGTGCTAAGGTGCATATTCTGCATAATCAGAATCTCACAACATTATGGTTCGGTGGGGTGCACATATTCAATTTCTCAAGTATTGCTGTGCTACACTGATACATACCACTGACATCAGCATCATGCATTCACTGTAGAGTTTGGATGGCTGAACTCAGATTCATTTACTGTATGTTTCTCTAAGAAATAAATCATGAAATTGGATCCTTGTAGATATTGAAAATAGGCTACATGAATGTTACTCAGAAATGCTTGTGACAGACCAGCACAGGCAAAGCTCATTTTCACACACACACTGTTTGCATACAGTATAGTATTTGCCTTTATACAACTGGTTATTAGCGGAATCGCCTCAGTATAATGTTTTTCAAAGGTAAAACACAAAGTTCCCCGTACATTTCTGTCCAAAATGAACACACAAATACGCTTGTATTTCTGGGTCGCAGTTTCACTTAATAGCCATATTGTGCAAACAGGTGCGTTTCTTAGACAGAATCCCGACCGTGCATCGTGAAAGCAGAGAATATGACCGACGGATGATGCAGCACTAGGCTTCCACGTGCATACCTCGAGCCTGCATTAAGATCACGCGCGTAATCAGGTAATTAACGTCAATACTCTGCAGAGGAATTGCGGGTGAGCACAACCGGATACCCAGAACAGAACCTAGACCTCAAGTGCCAAAAAATGCGGAAAATTGGCCGCCTGAAATACGTATTTTAACTCAAAATATAATAAATATTATACAGGTAAGCTATGTCTGCAGCAACACTGCCATCCCCTTTTGCGCATGCTGCAGCACAATGCAATTCAACCACAGTACAAAAAAATCAGTACAAAAAAAATCAAGTTTGCAAATTTTGTTGTCAAAAAGCAATTGTCACATTCTTCGTTAACATGATTAAGGATAATTATGTGAGCTTTTGGAGGCTGCGTTTTGACGTGGAATTATATTTTGCGTTTACATTGTACAAGTCACTGTCTACTTGTATGTAAGGAAGGTCCGCTTAGATTTCAGACCAGACGGGTGTGCCCGAAAAAAGCGCCACGACGTAGTTTACATATGAATAGTTTGGTATTTTGCTTGATTCAGATCATAAACAATTACATCGAAAAATAATAGCGGATTAGTTTGCCTCAATACGCGTGTTTCAATTCATATTCTCTATAAATAGGAAGGAAGGAACCTAGATTCATTTATCAGACGAAATGCATTTTAGGATATTTACAAAATGTGAACGAACCGAGGAACAGTATGTGCATAGTTAAGACTCAAGAATGACGTGCCACATAAAAAATGTAAATAATATAGCTTGCCATATCAAGCTATAGCATACCAAATAATCCATAAAGTATAGCTAAGAGTTGAGAAATATCGGGCACGATACAAAGCAACTGCGTGGTCGGATCACAGGCATGACGTTTGTAATCCGATAAACCGACATTAAAATATATTAACGCGGTGACTCACCTGTCTAATTGTGGATGCTGTGACTCTTGTTCCAGATCGCTGTCTCCACCTCAGTACCACTTAAGTGACGGAAACATAATCATTTCTTCAATGTAGTGTATGCAAAAGCACTCGATGCCCTTGTTTGTCATTTTTAATTATAGACGTCACGTTTATAGGGTGAGGCATGATTTATTTATTTTGTTTTGCTCGATTCCGATGGGAGAGGATTCTGCTCTGCTCAGCAACTCCCCTATCTCTGTTTTAACTACTGCTGCTGTAACGTCCTCCTGACCACCGGCAACATTTGCCAGACCTGCCCCATGCATCACGTGTTCGAAAGCCGTTCTGGTTGGGGCATTCGGCAGAACTTCAGAGAAGCCGTGGAGTTGATTAACATCGGCAAATGTGTTTGAATCCCAGATGAGTTTGTTTAGTGAATGAATATTGAGAAAGGTCGACGCAAAGTTGACTCAAACTTAAATTTTCGAGAAATTGTAACGTAAATAACCCGCTGAAAAACTGAGATATTACATATTACAAATAACAGAAAATTGGCATCTTATTTATTTAGAACATTTGTCTTGACCAAGAGAAACCAAACATATCGTCTGTTCAGTCATTTTGGCCAGTCTCAATAATAAATTCATCTCAAAATGAATGCCGAATCCCTAATTCACCAGGGCCCTCCATGCCATTGAGATGATTGGCCCTAAAATACAACGATGTTCACTCATGGACATGGACTACTGAGACTTGGGTGTTTGGGTCTCTATGTTCTCTCTCTCTCTCTCTCTCACACACACACACACACACACACTATAGAAAATTCCCTCTCATTAGCTTTGGGATAAAACATTATCACTAATTAGGCAGAACTTCCTACTGTGTAACAATGAGATTACAATGGCAGCTGTTTCCTTAGAAACACCAATAATTGGCTCCTCCCTCTTTCTCCCTCTTTATCGGCCTGCCTAACCCCCCCAACACCCTGTCTGACAGTAAGTGGACATGCTGTTCATAAAATATGAATGCACACAGATATGTACATAATTCCCATGTTGTTTGTGTAAAGAGAACTTGCGTGTAGACATGTAGAGAAAAAGGGTGCACATGTGTGTGAGTGTGCAGTGTGAGTGTGTTCATAGAAAGCCATTGTGAGTTTGCTTTTACAGTGGAAATGAGTGCATGTCTGTATATTTCTAACGTAGGAGTTGTCAACTCTGGTCCTAGACACCCAAAGTGGTCTGTGGGTTTTTTGTTTTTACCTTAAAATGTGTTCTGTTCCCCCTCTTCTTGGACAGAATAAATGCCTCAATACTGAGCCATCTATCAGGGCAAGAGTTAATCTGTACTCTGTTCTACAGATTCATTCAGTAAATAGTGGGCCTAGCTGTGCACGGTGCTGGCCTAGTTTCCACGAGCCTCTTAGTCTTCTTCTTTTTAAATGAAAAAAAAAAACATTTATCTGCTTTGCCATGTAGCTTGCAAGCCAACAAATAAAGCTACTAGCACATGTGCAGACTGAAGATTTTTAAAATTGTTTTGTGTGACATTCATAAATTACTGCAAACCAAATATTCCAGCTTGCTGTTTAAGCAAAGCAACCAACAGTGTCCACCAAAAATTTTTAAATATTATTTTTATATTATGTAGTATATATTATTTTTGCTGTATACTTAAAGGGGAATTACACTTGATAACACTTCTGCTTCTCATGACTGATATTGTCCTTCTGATGAATGTGTCGCCTTTCATTTTTCGATTAGTTATTTTGTTATGTTAATATTTTACGCTGTTTTGTTGTTTTCCTTTACAAATGCAGGAAGTAGACCCAGGCAGTTTAGTGTCAAACTCGAGGATGCTGATGCTGTTGCTCAGGCGTTTCCTTTTGCATGGATTGTTTGGCTATATTGTTTATTATCTTCTTTAGAATTCCCATGCTTTCACTGCAGCCATTTTTCAGTTTAATTTTTGTTTTGGGGGTGGGGAGTGGGGATTCTTCAGTCTCCTTTTCAGAAAGTGAAATGCATGCTTGACTGGATTTAAATCAGGTGACTGACTTGGCCAGTCCAAAGCTTTCCACTTATTTCCATTGATGATTTTTTTGGTTGCATAGCCATGTTGTTTGGGGTCATTGTCTTGCTGCAGGATGAAGTGCCGGCTGATGAGGTTGGAGGAATTTCTTAGACAGATAAAATCTGTCTGTATGCCACTGAATTCTTTCTGCTGCTGCAGCCATCTTCCACTACATTGTCAATAAAGACAAGTGAGCTTGTTCCAGAGGCTGCCATACATACCTGCTGATTTTTTCTAGATCGTAGGCTATTCCTTCCTTTCTCCAAATTTTCAGCTTTCCATTGCTTTGGTAAATGTTTTATTTTATTGTATTTTATTTTTTGATCTCATCTGACCATAAGCCTTTGTTCCACAACGCTTCTGGTTCAACTTCGTAATTTTTTGACAAATTCTAATCTGGCCTTTCAATTCTTGCTGCCAATGAGAGGTTTGCAGCGTGCAGTTTTCCTCTATAATTCTTCTCTCTAAGTCTTCTGCCTGTTGTGACTTAACATTTTCACCCCTGCCTTCTGGACACTGCAGATGATGTTACTGACTGTTGCTTCAGAGTTTTTCTTCAAAGCTCTGAGGATTTATCTATAATTGCAGTTGTCCTTGGCTGCCCTGCACGGTGAAGTCCACCAGTGGTTTCTTTCTTTTTCAAGACTTTCCAAACTGCTGTACTTGATATACCCAGTTTCTCCACTATCCTTGTAAATTACTTCTTCTGTTCCCTCAGCTTGCAGATTAGTTGTTTTTTTTAGCCATAGTTAGGTCTTCATGATGATGTACCCCTCTGACTTCAAATGCAGTCTCCACAAATGAAAACAAAGGTTAAAACCAAGACTAGACACTCACTGCTTTTTTATGTGTGAACAGCCCACTCAGAAGAAAGCACCAAAGCAACTGTTAACACCTGTCAGTCACCCATTTTGCACAGCTGAAAATGGGAGGCTGAACACAAAAACAGTTGTTTCTGTAAAATGGTGAAACATATGCGCATGCAAATGCCATGAAATAAAAGCTGATTGTCTGTACTTTCATCTCACATTCATCTTTTGATCTCAAATCCAAATGCCTTAAAGTATACAACCAAACGAACAACTTTCACTCTACTATTCTCATACCTTTGGATGGCACAGCACCTTAAGTCAAAGTGTTTTTATTTATCAAGTGCACAGTATAACACAGGGTCATTCTGAACAATGAAATTCTTAGGACATGGCAATCAACAACTACGTAGTAAGAAAAAATATAACAAGAATAGCAAAAATATCACTAAGCACTAAGTATATTTAGTTATTCCAAAAGGTTTTTTGGAGGGGGGGCAGGGGGGGCTCATAATCAGAACCTTGGACAGCAACTGTGGTTTAGAAGAAAGCAGCTGCTAAATCAGCAACATTTACAGGAAAGAACAAAGAAATGTATCCTTCATTGATGTGCCTGCAACCAGTAAACAATCGCTGTAGCTGGGCCACATTCTCTCATCCAGATCAGAGATGCAAAAGCTTGATATTCACCTAGATCTGGTCTGAGAATACTACCTCTGCCTGGAACATTGCTCTGCCATCGCAACACCAGCCATTTTATCTTTCTTACAGCAATCAGCAATGGGATTTCTGTGATCACACCTGCACTGTCTGTTTCTTGTTGATTCTGACCACCTCTGGCACCAAAGGCAGCCAGGTATGTGGTCTGTGAAATCCCTATGGAACAGGGATTCCAAAAGCCATCATTACAGTGGTTCGCCAGAAGAGGACGCCAAATCCCAGTCTATTTAGATCTTACTTTTTCCTGGTGTCAAAACTGCAGCTTTTTTGACTGCTGGATGGCTAATCCTGTTAGGAACTGCTCTAGTTGCCAGGTGGGCCCATGGTCTGGAATTGAATCCGGACTGTGCCAGTGCCAACTGTGTCTTAGTCCTAGGGCCCCATGGGGAAAAGAACTGCAATTCGATCTAGTGTATTCCAGTGATGGAGGAGTTTCTGACAGCTAGGATAACAGGGTCTCATTGCACATCAAAAACCCTCTGGTCAGTTGGACACTTGTGGTATAATTGTTGAGAAGCACATGACGTGTCTTGCTCTGATTCATGCCTGTGTGAGCTGCACTTGTGAGCTGAAAAGTGGTTGAGATCACATACTTCACAGGACAACACATGTCTGTCCATCAACAAAGCTTGAGGTGTGAGCATGACTGGGATTTCCAAACTGGTTAGAGAATGGGGAAAACAAACATTTGACAGTTGAAATGTCTGAACACTTGTTTGTATTGGACAGCCTTTCTTTTTGAATGATCCTCTGTGCTCAGAATTGTGTTTGCTTTTGGGTCAGGCCATTTTTGGTTCAACTGCTTATGAAAAACAGTTGGGTGCTTTTAAAATCCATTTTCTGGTTTTAGACTCTATTTTTTGCTTGGTTTTATTGAGCATGAATATTCACAAATTCATCAAACTGGAATGATTCAACTTCAATGGTAAAGAGGCGGTTGTTTAGAATAGAGATGTGAAGTGCAACACCTTAGGGCAAAAGGTTGCTCCAAAATGAAGTTACCACAGTGAATTTGGTCTACTCACCCTAAACACCCTTTCAGCAATCAGGACTCCATTGACTTCAATTAAATAATAAGGCCTCTTTCTGAATGTCATTTCAAATAATTCTAAGTCCTGAGACATGAATATAAAGCATGTATGCTGCATATAATATGGCTTTAAAAGGGCAAACCAGCCTTCAATAGACCTTAAAAGGGTGTTAATCTACGGCTCATTACAATATAGAGTGGAATGAAAATTCAAAATTCAGAGTAGAATTATTGTTGGAATGAAAAACAGGATACACAGTGGGATTGTATGTGTTTCAGAACCGCAGAAGGATAAATAAAAATTATGTGAATTTTGTACTGTATAAATGATACGTTAATAATCAGCTGCACAATGACAAAATCTTAAGATTTTTAATGCAGTATTTTTTTGACAACCATATTTACTGTATTTTCATTAGGTTACGAAATATATGATAATCGATGCAGTTTTATAATTTTGTTATAATTTATACGTACCTAGATTAATATATCAGAAATTGCTATTCCCAGCCCTGTTGTGAGATATTCACTATTGCGTTTTTGATAAAAGCAAGCAGTCATTTATTCTAAAAGGGAAGCAGTACCATCTAGTGTTACAAAAATGTAATGTATTGCTTCCTTTTCTTCTATATTTTCTTCCACTAGCCTGCATGGATCTAAATTAAAGCTCCGTTTTGCTCAGATCTGTCCTTAACTTTTATAACTTGGTACCAATAAAAGTTTGAGTGCTGTTTTGTAAACTCCAGATCCTTGTTTTTGTTTCATGCTCTTAAAAGGCAATCCTTCTACAGCGCCTATTTGCATGAAGTTGACATCTGATGACAGATTTGGAGACTTTGTGTCTACAGCATGCAGCCAAGTTTTATGGATTTCCAACTGCAGCCCTAGGGTCTTCATCCAAAACATGCGTTGTGCAGGGGACAGGATGATGCACTTGTATCCTCTACCAAGCAGGTGGTTTTAAACTTTTTAATTTATTGGCTTAATGGTGCAAAGTGTGTCATTGGTTTTTTTTTTTAATTTTTTAAAAATTTAATTTAATTTTTTGTACTTTTCAAGATTTGTAAAAGTCAATAATTCTTTGTCTTGTCTCTTCTGAAAGTTCTTTGCCTTTCCCCATGGTGATGGATGTCCTGCCCTGTGCCACCTTATTTATGCACTCCAGCAAAACAGAAAGCCGTAAACGCCCGCAATACAGTTCACTATGATTGAGAGGAACTTTAAAAAGTAGCCAGTTAATTCAAATGTATTGGGTTGTATTAAAAATAAATATTAGACTGATTAGGTCGGGTATGCTACATGAATAGGGTAGACAGAGCTTATGGGAACTCATACTACTGCACAGTTTGTGCAAAGGTTTTATTTGAAATAAGATCACTTCATTTCAGTAAGGTACAACCAAAGTGCACAAACACCTATTAAAATAAAAATCTATTTTCACAAAGAACTGGCAACTCTCGACTTTTCTCACAGGACACAAAGACGCGTCCAACAAAAACAGAGAAATGATTAGCTAAGTTGAATATTTGTTCATTTTTAGGCTTTCGTTTAGACATTTCCTGTGGTTCAAATAAAATCTTTTTTGTTTTGTCTACTGGTAAACTCTGTGGTTTTATTTACTACAAACCAGAACGGCTGAATGTGTTTGGATTGGTGTGCCACTGAATTTCATGAGCCACTGCTTTCAGGCATAAGTTTGGTAATCTTTATTAATATGGTAATGCAGACCAATGACTATAAAATTACATTTCATACATGGTGGCTTTCAGATTTAAAAAAAAAATAGTACAAGCAAAATAAAGATATTGAACATTAGACACAAACTTCAAACTTGTTGATATTAGCAATACTAGTAAAGCGTTCACCTGTTTCTAAATTTTATACCACCATACACTCTTTTCCCACAAGTCTTATGCAAGTTACAGAGCTTGCTTCTGAAAAATGTAAACCTGTGAACCCAAAATGTATGGAGGATAGACGAGACCACGATCCACTTTCTTGGGATCCCCCTGCAGTGAACAGAGTGAGGATATGACTGCAGTAGCACAACATTTACAACAGGTGATGCTATAACCTATTGCAGAACGCCTGTGCAATAACATCCCATTTAATTGTATGATTGCGCAGGTGTACGGCATCAAACACCTACACCTATACCGCTTGACAGTGGTATATTAGTCCACGGTATATTATGTATTTTTGCATGGTATAGCCTACTATAGAATGCCGTTCATTTAAAGAGCACTTGGAGTATTATCTGTGGCAATGTTTCAAGATGCAGTCCCTTTCTCTCTTGTTTGGTGTTACAATTTTATTTAAAAAGAAAAAGGTTTAATGGACATTCATCTGTAGCTTATAGTCCTTCTTCACAAAGAGCGACTGAACTTAGTAGTAGGGCCTAATACGAATCTGAATACTTTCCCTTGATGACCACATTCGATATATTGTTGTGTAACATTTAATTCATGTTTATTTGTGGAATTAAATCATTGGAACTGCCCCCTTTTTGCCACAATACTGCAAGTATAATCTCACGGTTCGAATGAAGAATAAACGACTGGGTGCGTGCTAAATTTGTATGTTTAGCATGTTTAACACAAACTTTGTAATGTCAACAGTAATTTGATTTAAAAGAAAACAGACATTTGGAAATAATCAGGGGGCGAAACGGGATGTGACAGGGGCAGTGACGGGCGAGGTGCCGATAACGTGCGACCCTCGTTCCACGCCGGCCCCTGACAGGTCGAGTAATCAGAGCACAACCCTGTTTGCGAGGCTCCTCTGAATTAAGATCGCAGACATGGATGCAGATGGTTTGAATTTCCGGTGAAAGAATGTGTCGGAGCCGAGCGACTTCGGGAAACGGTTTCCTCTACAGGAATCCCAGTAATGATATCCCGTGAGACGTCGCGTCGAATCCCAAGAGAAGCCGGTCGGTAGAAGGAGACTCCAGTTTCTTCGTTGACAGCGCCAATCTGATCTCCTAACGGGGATTAAATTGCTGAAATATTATTCTCCAGAATAATGAACACTGCACTGATAAATCACAGAGAGGAAAAACAAAAATTAGATGTCGAAGTTGAAGTGGAGCTGGTTTTCATTCGTTGCGTTCTATCTGAATAATTACAACAGGCCGTCTCCGAAGAGAAACCCTGCCGAGAAAGATGTCAAGCATGTCTGCGTTTCCATCGTATTTGAGATTTGACTAAAGTTTCCTGTATTTATGAAATGTGTCAACATTGTCGAAAAAACTTTTTTGAACGGTATTCTTCCACTAATTACTGCCTAAATCCTAAAGTTGTGTTATTGGGAGAGACAATGTGCTGTATCAGAAAAGTACTGTAACAGAAACTGGTTTTTACAAAACACGTTAAAGAGAACAATATGCTCTGGCTTAAAATATTTAACTCAAAGCATTTACAACACTTAAATTGTCAAAACCTCTATTGTTAACCTCCATTGAATAATATGTAAAAACGTCAAAATATTTAAAACATGACTTCTCAAATCCTGGAAAAGAACATTAATGAAAACAGTGTGCAGCTACAAGTCAACAATTCATCCCACCAGCTGAGCTGCACAGTCATTGTGTTGGAAGAGGACACTTCATGCACAATAGATCACAAGAGTTGTACTTGCTCAATAGGATAAGGGCAATTCCACTGACTGAATTCTTTTTCTCGATGATGCTGGATGCCTAGGTGCAGCAGGCATATACCCGCTCAACGTCTCAACTGAAGCATGTCAGTGTCGACGTTGTTTTGAAAACAATGTTGATACTGTGCTTCAGTACACTGGTGTACTTTGACTGGGACTCGTGCGGAAAAAGTAAGTTGATGTACTTAGGTAGAAAGTAGTTTTCAATTAAACCGTGCACACCAAGGTTTGTGGATGTCCGTGAGCAACAGTGTCATTATACTTGTAAGGAGACTTTTCTGTTGAGCTCTTTGAATGTACATTTCTAGCGCTTTGAATGCCACAAACATTAGTCCATTTGAGGTTTGTTGTATCAGGTTGAGGTGCAGTGGATATCTAGAAAACCCATCAAATTTCAACATAACTATCTGGATGGATAGATAGCACTTTGGGTAAGTGGAAATACAGCTTTTTTTTGGGTGAACTGGCACTTTAACATATACTTCAGATGGCACACCTTGTAGGAACTTATGGTAAATATAATGGGTTATGATAATTCTGATGGAATAGTCGGTAGCATACATGGTGTACTGACCATGCCCACTAACATTCTGCATAATGCATTTTACCTCTGTTTGATCCAACATTCTCAAAAACCTTCAGAGGTTTAAAATTTCACCCCCTTTTTGATACTTTGCATTAAACATGCTGGATCACTGCAATCAGTCCGTATGGTGAGCATTATTTCTATTGAAAGTCATTTCTCCAGATCTAATGCTTATATAACCTTACTTTGTAAAGAGGTTCAAAATGCGACCTGCCAGAATTACTTCGCATCAAATATGTCAGTTCCTGGGTTGGCAGCCATGTTGCATGCAACAAATACATGCTAATGTTGTGGAAATTCATTTCTCCCTGAGCATTGCCCACATAAACTTCACATTGTAAACACGGAGGCGTTTTGAATTGCAAAGTTGGACATTCTTGAAGGGTGTTTTGGGATTTTTTTTTCATTAAACAGGCCTTGGAAGCCTCCAATGGTGCTAGCCGCATCAAGTTTTTATTTTCATTTTTTTTTTTCATGTCAGGAAAGAAAACAGTCAAATCCACTAGAGAGGGCAGTGTGCTGCCTGCCGGTGAACTTTACAGTTCCTTTAATAGACCCACATTTCTGCAATGTTCAGGAAAAATATTCTTGACAGTTTTTAATATTCTCATCCAATCCACCCTTCACATTATTTAAATCTTCTTTTCTGTTTTCAGCACAGCAGAGAAGAAAACATTTCAAGACAATAGCACATCTTCTAACAACTGTGAGCTCTAACATTCTTTTTGTGATGTATGTCCATTTTAATAAACTATTGTGTTATTTGGAGCACATTTGTTGCCTTTCCCCCCAAGTTATATCACTAATTTAGGAATGGAAGCCTTTTTGAGCCTGTAATATTTGCTACATGACAGATTTTCCCCAGGAATTTCAAGACAAAAAAGGTAGGCTGTTAAAAAAAAAGAAGAAATACAATGAAAGAGCTCCATTCTTACAAAAAGGTTTTTTATTCTTTGAAAAACAAATATTACAACCAAAACCAGACATATCAGACCGCAAACCGGTCGGTGTGGCTAGTTTTTGATCATCCTGAAAAAGAAACTATTTCCAAAATCAATGGAGTATCAGACACAAAGACAATCTGAGCAAACAACCAAACTGGACAGTCTGTACAGGATGTGCTCGGAGCACGACAGATGACTCAGTTTTTATACATGGTACAATAACGTCTTCTCTTTACCTCTGTTTGCAGCACTCGGAAAAAATGAGAAGTGTAACAGAAGAACAAACTCAGAGTAAAAATGCAAAACAGAGGTCTGCATGGAAATACGACCGGCAGATTCTACATCCAGCATTGTGTAGATGTTTATGATAAAGTCTGCTGAGAAAGAACTTCCATTATGTAAACAAAGTCCAGCTCTTCTCTCTGTTTAAAACAACATAGTGTTATAAATCCTTGGTTTCAGAGTCAGAGACAGCAGTATGTTCTCATCAGAATCAGCTATTCTGCTTCACGATCACACGTCTACTTTTGTAATATTGGATCATATATTTTTGCAATATCAAATCATATGACTGCTGTCACACAAACATACACCAGGGGGCATTTCAAGTCCTCATTTAGCCAATTTCCATCTTCCCTTCACAGCCCAGGGACATTAAAGCCTCATATTACAATGTGGTCCAGAACACGTACATATGCATCTGTGCTGGAAAGATCATTTCATTTGTGTGTCAATAACTGTATATCCTCCGATGTTCACTTTCATAAGTCTTTTAAATGTAATTCAATTTGAGGCACAAATGTATGGTTTGTAGCCATATTCTGCTAGGGAATGCAAAAAAGAAGAATAATTCTCTGTTAGTATGTTATGAAGGCACTGATCCAATGTGCAGCCTTCTTCAAATTTGGTTTATCTAACTTTTGAATAAGGAGGGGAGGTCTAATTGTTTAAATATTTCAAGCATCACCAGTCTTTTGTTTAAAGTAACAAAAAAACATGCTGAAATTGGTTAAATACTTAAACACTTTACTTTTAAATACTTAAACAATTTGCAATAAATTGCAATTCATTTAGAATGAAAGAAGGCAAAGGCTTAATTCAATCTTATTGCAATTTGCTTTGGCCATATCTTTGAGGGGCTAATACAAGCATGTCTTATCTTATTCCTTATGTTCCTACACTACGTATTTCATAAAAGTAAAACTCTAAACCTTGTGTCTGTCAGGCACTAAGTCAAGCATATTGTACATTGTAGTTCAGGACTAGGTGCCAAAGTCTTATGCTGCCCAAGTTTCATGTTTGGTGATATTGCAACTGTGGCCTCTAATGAAGACTGTACTGTCCACGGACCCATTTTCCAAGAATTTATCAAGGCCTCAGGTTTTAGAGATGAAACCACCAAACAATAAGTGCCATACCGTACATATACTGTACACACAAAATCATTATTATTACATATCATGCTTTCCCTGGGTGCTGCCTGCAGCCTGTTTTTTAAAAATGACATTTTACAAAACATTTTTAAAGCATACCTACTGTACCACTCATTATAAGAGTATAACATTGTTATACATTTCACTGAAGCCCTTTTCACCAATAATTAAAAAAATATGAATACAAATATAGTACCTTTTTTCTTTTTGTAAAATAGATGACATTTTGAAATGATAGCATTATTCTCATGAATCCTGTAGTCAGACACTTTCATATAAGTGCTGATATAAAATGACTGACACAGGACATGAATATCATTCATTCAACAAATAAAGGAATTCTGAACACATTAGGAACTAATTCTTTTCTCACATCAAAATAGCTCAGGCAATAAAACAATGGCATTGCACTCCTTTTTCTATTAAATGCCATAGTTTCTTCAGTTTTAGAGGGCATTTGATTTGTTTTTTCTGTGGAAGCACTAGTGAAAACACTTTCAAATGTTTTGTTCAGCATACTATGTTAAGCACAACTTTATTGCTTACTTTTCATCTTTTCACTTTCCTTGAACGGAAGTCTTGAAAGAAACAGAGTTACTATAGAAGTCAAGTTACTATAAAACCCGAGCATATGAAGAAATAATTAGTTGAAAGTACCCGTTACTCATTCAGATAGAGTCAATGAGTAAACCTGTGCCGTGTGCAGTATCTGCATGTAAACTAACAAAACTTTTTACAGCCTGTTTTTTATTATGACAATAATCCTGCAATATGTCAGCTTTCCCTTAAACCTGTACACACTTGAAATATTTAATTTTACCTCAGTAATTTGTTTGGGATCATAATTTAAAGGTAACATATCCATATACTATTATAGACTAAGTAAGAATTATTTCAAAGGTAATGCTCCAATTGAAGTTCAAAGGCCGGGTGTGAGATGACAGAGCAAACCTGCCTATGAAAGAAAAATCAAGCAGTGAGAATATTAAGGAGGGTTTTTGCATTCTTTAGTGAGGCTAACCTCAAGGGGGAAATCTCAGAATGGTGTTTTATCCATTATGATGCAGACAGAGAAACTACTGCATGTAGATGATTTTATTGTCTCATTGTTGCCTGTTTGAGATTTCGATGGCGACTGAAGCCTTGTTCATGTTTAAGCGCAAAGCTTGATTATTAATGTGTCATCACCCATTCATTTTTAAGTGACCTCCAGCTTTTCAAGATCAAAGAGAACAAAGATTGTCCATGTTTATATTAGTATTTCTATTTTTTACACATACTGTAAGGCAGTATGTATATAAAATAAGAAAGGCTCACAAACTAGCTTCAGTTAATGAAAATATTCTAATCCTTGGGTAATTGTGGATTTTTAAAGAAAGCATGTGAAAATAAATTAGTTCAAGAGAAGGAACCAAATATAATTAACTTAAAACTCGGAGAGAGGAGAATGCCCTCTCTTCATCTACAATATTGGTTTGCCATAATGGAGGGAAAATATAAGCCTGTTGCATATGATTATCATGATCATCCTTTTCACAATACATGTATGTACAGCTTCATTACACATTAAATACAATGTCTCAGAAAGAACCAGCATGCATATTTCAGCTTTTAGTTTTTGCTTACCATGATGTGTGTCTTGACAGCTCATGTTTGCTCTTCCAGTACCGTACTGTACATTACTGTAACTCATAATAAAACGAAGTTTCAGATTGGTGATTAGGCCAATGAGATGGAGATGTGTTCACAAAAAAACTATTCTGAAAAACATACATCTTGTTTTTTTTTTTTACAAATCATAGCTGACAGTTAAAAATCTGACCTTCATAGTTTTCTTAACTTAACACAAGTTAACAAACAGCATGTCTTTGGCTGCTTCAAAATAAAATATATTGCTTAAATTACTAACATGAATACATTATTAACTTATAAGAGATGATTCAAAAATAGTATTCAAGCGTCAAAGAGTCCCCTTACGCTAACATTATATAACTTATGGCTTTATAAGACATTTAATCTGCGCCAGATTTCCAGCTACAATTTACCATTTAAATAAAAGTCTGTAAGACAGCACAAACACATAGATGTACCGCTGGTGTTCAACATGAACCTGTGCTTCTGTCACATGCTAAAATACAGCCAAGGCGAGTATGGACATTCAGTGTTAAAACTGAGTCAAGTTCAGTTTGTATAGAAAAATATGCTTCGATGACAAAAACTATGAGCGGGGAGATGCTGCCGCTGGCTATGACCAGAACCAGCAGTGGAATGTGGAAAATATGGGGGTGACGCCTGTACCCAGTGCCGCTTTTATCTGCCCCAACCCCCCCCCCCAGTGCAGCTCTGAGAAAAGTCTGCTCTGTTCCAGTCGCACACAGGTCTTCAGTGGCAATGGCGTTCAACGGCGAATCCTGGTCACCACTGAATTTATACAAAAAAATAAAAAAATTGATGGTTCCTGTAAATGGAACAATTATTCCTCATGATGGTTTGTGCCTTAGAAAAACAACAACAAAAAAAAAAGATCCTGGTTTCTGACTGGTGATGCTCTACTTGAAGGCTGTAGGGCCCTTGAGTTGACTCCGGGTCTTCTGACCATCAGGCGCTTTCAGTATGGCCGCCAAACAGACTCATCCATTCGTCCGCTGGAGTTCAGCACTGTCGGTGAGCTGCTGTGGCTTCCGTCAGCCTCCGTCACCTCCGCCTGACTGACCAGGGTGGGGTTGAGGGAGGAGCCTCCAGTGGAGACGCTGGTGCAAGGAGGGAGCATCCTGGACGGTGAGCGATCCCCCCCAGGGACCATGGAGAATTGGTACGATCCAGAGGAGGCCCCATAGTAGAGATAGGGTGTGCTGCTGGTCTGGAATGGTCCACTCTGGTTTTGGGTGGAGCCAGGGTAAGGTGGCGGCAGGTATGTGTGGTAATGGCTGGAAGATGACATGCCCAGAGACATGGCAGAGGTGACGGGGGTAGGCGTGTAGGTGAAGGTGCCAGGGTAGTGCATTCTGGGATTGGAGAAGCGGCCCTCGGTGATGGAGGAAAGGCCAGGGAACTGCCGCTCAAATTGCCTCGGGTCCGAGAAAGGGCTCAGGTCAGCAGCACCTGCAAAAAATGAAATAATGAAAAAAAAAATTTAATGGAATTCAAAAAATAAATCAATTAATAAAATGACATACAGGTCCAGTATTTACGACACCTGTGATGAAGCTGGCAAAAATGCTTTTTTTCTTTATCAAGGGTGCCAATCATTATGGACATGACGTGATAAATCCCTAATTTATATGAAAAAATAGTTATTTATTTTTTCCCTTTTCCTTTTATTGTGAAATCTATGGGATTTATATTACACACAGGGTAATAATAATAATAAAATGATAATGAAATCATTTGGTAAACCTGACCATAACTCTATCCCACTAACTCTTAACAGTGACATGAATTCACTCCAGCACTTCACGCCAAACAAGAGGCTCTAACCAACGGAGCCAAGATGTGTTTATACACAAAAATTAAACAGTCCAATAGTAAAATCATTCTCTCCATTAGCTTTAAGCACTCAGCTCCCAACCCTAGAAGCGATAATAATGGATATACTGCTGAACATAACGCCTTCGTCAGCACTGTCTGGCAGCATAAAATAAAATTTTGGATCACGGAGGGTATAATTTCATTAGCAGCCCATATTTTGAAATTAAATACCAGCGTAATAAATCACATGCACACACACACACACACACACATACACACACAGGCTGGCTATGCTAAGCTGAATAATTGCATTATTGCTTCCTTGTGGACAAAAAAGCTTCATGGCTTTTTTTAATAGGGTAGCTTCACTAACACAGCACTGGAGAAGTTGATAATGGAGAAGTAGTGAAATGTTCTTAATCGGTTTTGAAGAATTAATTGGCCACATTCACGCCGCATCAGAGAGACTCTGCACAGGAGTTATGGAACAGGTGGGGACGCAGGTATGAAGAGCTTTTTGATCTTCTGGCTTTTTGAAGTTGCTCTGTTGGTATCTGAATAATAATAAATGCCCCGCGCGTCTGAAAAGAGACTTTGAACAAAAGCGTCGAATCAAAAGAGCCTTGCTGGCCTCAGACACTTTCATTCTACACCCGGGTGGCTATCAAACCAGGGTAATCAAAGACAGATTTGTAATAAAAAATTATGAAGATTAAAAAATTTTTTTTGACTCCAGTAAAAACTTATTACATTGTATTTACAAAGCATTCCTGTAAAGTTTGTAGCTTCATATTCTTTGACAGAAAAAACTGTTTTTTTTTTTAATGGATTGTTGTTCAGCGTGTTCAAGTGCGAAGTAAATGGTCGTAAGTGGGGACATGATCCAGCCATGGCCTTGGTTGAAAAACATACACAGATACAAAGAGGTAATGATTATGAGTGTCATCACACTCACATCTTGCCCGCAGGAGAGTTCCAAAATCATGATGGGAGTGATGGGTGTGGCCATATCTTCTTTCCTGGGAGTTCCACAGAACTCAGTGTGTTCATAAACATGTGCATTTGTGTTTGCACATACGTGCGTGTGCACGCATTTCTGCACATTTTCAGAAAATCCAGCAGGATAAATTGGGAGCTGCACATATGGAAACACTTTCTCTTTTTTTTGCGAAGAAAAAAAGTTTCCATGGAGACACATAATGGGTCCTGGCCACCCTTAGAAGTGGCTGCGTGTCTGCCATTTGAGGGTGGGGGGGTGGAGGGGTGGTTAGATTGCCTCTCTCAGACCTTCTCTTGGGTTTTCTAAAAATGAAAAAACCACTAACAGGCTGCTCTGTATAAGAGTCCTTGGGGCTGTCCCCACAGGACTTGGTTATGGGCCTGAAGCAGGACGGTGCGGGTTGGCCTGCCCTGTGCCCGATAACATGAGGCCCATTAGAACTACTCCCTCCTCTCAGTTTCAGGTCTCTGCCCTAGAATCCGCCCTGAAATCAAGTCTGTATTGGACACAGATCATCCCTACGGTTTGAGAAGTGGTCTTCTAGAGATGGTTTATCGCTTGTTTCTTCCTTCATATATTTATCTTGGGATTTTTAAAAATCAAATTCTCAATCACTTCTAATGTACAGTGATTGTCAGCTGGTACCTAAAAATGTCACTGGATTTGGTGCTAAGCTGCAGAATTAGCAAACAAAAAAATGAAAGTATGAAGTAACATATCGAGTGCATTGTCCTCAGCAACAGCTTTCTGTGTGGATATCGCTTCTCTATTGACAGTACTAAATAAAGGTTCCCTCCAGCCCAACCTTAGGCAGCAACCTTCATTGGACATGTAGAGTGACAACTATGCTAATACTGTGACAACTTCTCCTGATATTATTTACTACATTGAACAGACCTTGGCATTCCCTACCTGAAGAGCCACCAAGATCAATCAGGTTACATGGTTATTCCTGTAATCAGGAACATACACCATAGAGTCTAATTCTATCTGAATGAAGAGGTTTTAACTCACTGGAATACAATTTCCTCACAGAAGAGAAGCAGACAGAGCAATGGGGAAACAACGAGGGAAGTTCAAATATGAAATACTAAACACAACGTCGGCGGCTCGGACAACATCTTTTCCCTCCTGTCGAGTGGCCGTGACCTGATACGGCATGCTGGGAAAACTGAGATGCCGGCAGCCAGATAGAACCATGGCAATAAAAAAAACACACACACACACACACACACTCACACCTGAGACAGTGAGTCAGAGGCGAACCACGCCCTGAGCCTGTTGCCCCTGAGGACAGCAAAGCTCCACGTCCCTTCGAGATTAAAGACGGCGAAACCCGGAACGACGGGACTCCGACCGAGCGTTGGCGGGGGCGGGGGCGGGGGCGTTGCAGTCGCCTCGCGGCTCAGTGAGAAATGGCTGGAGGCAGAGCCGCGAACAGCGCGAAACTGTCCGGCAGGAGGTCAGACAGGTGCACGGGAGAAAACCCAGCGTGCGGCCAAACTTTAAAGGAGCTCTCTGGTAAAGCAATAGAAATAAACCGGCAGACGTGTTCAGAAGCACCTCGGTTATAACAGCACGCTGAGGCTCCAACGGCCTGCCAGTCAGTGCTAAACGAGCCGCCCGGATCGCTAAAATTGACCCTATTGGCACCCATTGCTGAGAAAGTTCTCAAGATCAAAGCCTTCGGTGGAGGAAACGACTAAACCTCATTTTGTTTATGGATTAAACCCTTCTCTAAACGACCTTCTTTTTCTGTGAAGGCCCTTGAGGCTTGGAAACATTGGCACCAGGTACATTTTCCACGTCTCGAAAGGATTTGTTAATAGGAAGAAATGAAAACTACGGTTTAGCGTAAATTTGTGGGTGTAGACTCAGAGGTTTGAACACACAAACAGAATCATTTTTACACAGATGAAGATTAACCGACAAATTGAGGAGAAAGCACACAATCCGGATTTAGAGATAAATTTGCCATTATTCACCTACTCAGAAAAACTCCTTTTCTATGGGGACTCAGTTTTTACACATTTTCCAGTGATATAGACTGATGTTCACGGTAAGTGCTGTTATCTCAAGGGCACTACAGCAGGATCTCACCTGGGATTCAAACCTACTACCTTCTGGTTATACTACAAAAAGTACCTACTACTCCTGACCCCTCAGCCTCCGACCCACTGCACCGCAAACAGAACCACCCCCCCCCCCCCCCCCCCCCCCCCCCACACACACACACACCCACCCACCCCTGCCTTGTCCCCGTCCCCCTCTCACTTATCAAAGTTGACCCCACAATATGCTTCTCACCATGTGATTTAGTAGAAACATGCGTACACCTGGTGGGGCAAGGTGGTTTGATGGGGAGTGGGGGAGGCAGGTTTGCAGAGAGATGGGAGTGTGAGCTTGGTGAGATTGGGCATCCAGTTAGAAGTGGGGAGGGACAGGCTCAGGGACAGATGGGGGGGGGGGGAGTGGGGGCCGGGTGAGAGACGGGTGGGGGTAGGTGGGTTACCTGACAGCCGGCGTGGCACATCGCTGATGGCGGGGAGCCCTGTCGCGCGGGTGGACGAGAGGGGCGCGGTGGGGTGGATGGCAGGGGGTGTCACCTGGCTCAGGTAGGGCGTGTAGGGCTGCTCGTAGGACCAGGGGGGCGGGGACTGGGACTGCCGTGGGTCTGTGGAGAGAGACGGGGCAGCTGTTCCTTAAAGGTGCATGTACTGTAACTCACAGAGCCGGCACTATGAAATGCAGACCAGTGCAGCTTCATTTTGTAATAGAGCTCCTTTCAACACTGCGACTCTGACAAAGGCCATAAACCTGCATATGCAACTTGCCGAGGTAACTAAAACCTTGACAGTTAATGTCTGATAACGATGATGTCTGATGATGATACGATCAACAAGACACCACAAAAAGATAAGCAACATTAAAGCAACGTACTGTATGCTTTGCAGTGTATACTTATATACTCATGTTTAAATCTTTAGAAATCTCATTTAGCAACTTAGAAATTACAGATTAAAATGTATAAACTACCTGAAAGACTGTTGTAAAGCACCAGGGCATATTCTATATCTTGCAACTCTTCACACTTAGTTTGAAAAGATTCTGTGAAGTAAACGAAAGCTAAATTACAATCTTACCTTTAATCTCAGATCAAATTATCATATTTCTCAGACTGACTAATCAGTGCACCGCCCGGGGAATGCAGGATTAACTCAAACAAATTTCGTTGGCAGAGGTACAGCAGAGAGATCTAACTGCAAAAATACCAAATAAAACCAATCGTCTCTCCACTGGGCGACACCAGTATTCAAATTCAACTTTGCCCGAGCCAAGCATGCCTTACTGTTCCACCGGTAAGCAAAGTGCCTCTGCTCGCACAAGTTCGGCTGGCCTCTGTCCAAGGCAGCGCAACACACCGACATTCCCGAGTGAACCGAATTTGCATAGCAGCCTGTTCTGTTGAATTGCAGATCTCTGTTTACAGTAGGCACTGTTCACCGTGTCAAAAAAACAGCTTTATCTCCAGAGAGACTAAGAGCAGGAAGTACTACGGTTTTTCAGTTTTTGGACTATAGATTAAAAAGACACAGTGATCTGACTGTGACTTTCAGACTGTGGAACTCACACGGAAAGTGATCTCCTCTTGTTCTGATTGGCAGCATTATGGAACAGAACTCTTATACACTACGCATGAATTTTATGAATAAGTACTTAATTTTCATGCGTTTCATGAGAGGGAAACTTACGTCGACAGGATTTGTTCATTTTTATTTTGATAAATAAAAAAACGTTTTTCTCAGGAAAAGTGGTGTCACGTGACTGAAGCAAGGCCCACATTCAGACTTGCACCCTCTTTCTCACTCTCTCGATCTCTCTTTACGCTTCCCTCCTCTCTTTCTCTCCTCACCCGATATCTGCGTTTGTCCCTGGGGGGTGTAAGAGTTTGGCCCCGCGTTCAGTGTCGGGCGGGGGCTTTGTGTCGGCATGGCGACCCTCATGGTGGTGTGGCGCAGTCGCTCCAGCTCGCTCAGGCGATCGGCGAACAGGCCAGCCTTTGGCGCGTCCTCCAGCTTCTGCCTGTGTCCTGCAAGGACATCGCCATTGTCATAAGAAATGTTACAGTTATTACGCTCACGGACTGTCGACTAAACTTAATGATAATTATCAAATAAAAACCAGTTTTTTTTTTTCATTTGGGCTCAGCCTCACTGCACCTGCTTTTATAAACAGCGAGCCACACCCTTCGCCTGCCCTCCTGTCTGTTAGAAAACATCACTTAGGAGACAATAACACGTTAAACCCAGCCAACTTCTATCTGCACAGATACAAAAACCCACAGCTACCGGCAAACAGAACAGAGCCCGTTTCTGCCACTGCAGTGAACAGTAACTTCGCCACTGGGACAAAATGGCACAGGCCATCCTCCAGTAAGGAGCACCTATCCCAGCATGCACCTGCCCCAGCCCCTCATTCACTGTGCCTCAAAACACCACATGCCATACTCTGCTATATTCATGTGATAAAGGCTACACACACACGCACGCATGGAAGCACGCACACACTCACACACACACACACACACACAGACACACACACTCTATACTATGCGTTGGCAAAGAGGGCTGTGTCTGTTTTAGGATTTCATGCCAACTTCTGCACTTAGCTATTTAATTAGCTCAACAATTTATGCAATCCGACATTTCAGCCACATTTCTTCATGACAGGTGATGATTTCGTATCATTATATGAAATACTGTACTAATTGAGCCAGGGCAATTAACCCAACCTAACAATTAACCTAACAAAAACAACCCAACACACCAGCCCTCCACAAATGGATTGCCCACCTCAGCACTATACACTGCAATATTAATCTGAAAGCCACACACACACACACACACACACAGACACACACACACAGTTTGACTTGGGGTACTGTTATTGTGCCATATGCAGTGAGAATAGAGAGTTTCATTGGCAGAAGCCTTTCTGTGCCTTACAGTGAGAACAGTGTGATACATTGGGAGAACCATGTCTGTGTCATACAGAGTGAAGACAGGCGGAGTGCCCTCAGAGTGTCAAGCCCATTCTTCTCAGCAGAACAGGCCTTCCCGTCAAACCTTGTGAAAAGTTGGAAACACATGGCAGAGAGAGAGAGAGAGAGAGAGAGAGAGAGAGAGAGAGAGAGATGCCTGCAGGACCTGGCCCATGACCAAATGGCAAAGTCAAAGCTGCTCCCTCCGAACTCGCTAAACCGGCCCTATGCTTGGGCCCTGAGCAAACAGCAAACTCCATTA